>NC_073339.2:11022222-11324583 GCF_027580225.2 Misgurnus anguillicaudatus | reverse complement strand
TCAGGTGGTGTCAGCTCACCTAACTTTGGCTTGGTTAGCTTTTCCATTGAGTTTAGTACCACTTCAGAGTGGGAGGGGTTATAGGCGTGTCGTTATATTTGCGTTGCCTACTGCTGTGACATCATACAAAACGAGGGCAAAATACAAAATTGACCACCACAAATACATGTTTGCACATCGCATTTATCACTTTATCATTGTGCGCAATGTGGATGTGCCACCACAAACTGCAAGGAAAACATGGGTGGGTTTTTGACACGGGTGGTATTAAAAACGTATCGGGTACTGTACCTAGTGGAAAAGCTCCCCAAAGTAAGCGGGCCTGACCCAACCGGTGGGGTACTACTATGCAATGGAAAAGCGCAATTACACTCATCAGTGTGCAGGGTAGAAATTTAACTGAAATTGCATTAAATCTTGTTGTTTTAAACATTATGCTGCTTGTTTTTTTTTTAAACTACATTTAAAGGGACACTCCACTTTTTTTTAAATATGCTCATTTTTTTGGCTCCCTTAGAGTTAAACATTGAATCCATTCAGCCGATCTCCGGGTCTGGCGCTAGCACTTTTAGCATAGCTTAGCATAATCCATTGAATCTGATTAGACCATTAGCATCGCGCTCAAGAATATTCAAAGAGTTTCGATATTGTTTACTATTTAAAACTTGACTCTTCTGTAGTTACATCGTGTACTAAGACCGACGGAAAATTAAAATTAGGCAGATATGGTTGGGAACTATACTCTCATTCTGGCGTAATAATCAAGGACTTTGCTGCTGTAACATGGCTGCAGCAGGCGTAGTAATATTACGCACTGCCAAAAATATTCCCCTTGGTTACTTTCAATAGCAGGGGACTATTTTCGGGCGCTGCATAATATTATTGCGCCTGCTGCAGCCATGTTACAGCAGCAAAGTCCTTGATTATTACGCCAGAATGAGAGTATAGTTCATAGCCATATCTGCCTAAAAATTAAATTTTTTAATTTTCCGTCGGTCTTAGTACACGATGTAACTACAGAAGAGTCAAGTTTTAAATAGGAAAAATATCAAAAATTTTTAGGGCAATGCTAATGCCTAATCAGATTCAATTGATTTTGCTAAGTAGGGCTGCACGATTTGGAGAAAAAATCTAATTGCGATTTTTCTTATCATAATTGCGATTCGCGATTTAAAGTGCGATTCATTAGTGTACAATAAAAGAGCTACATCCAGGTTTGTTGTGTGGTTTTAATAGCACCAAAGAAAGATGCTGTGCTACTGTTTATTTAAAACCTCTTAAACATTGTACCAAGTTGTCTGCAGGACTTTGCTCTTCTGCAGACAAACTTTTTTTTTATCTAAGAACATTAAAATACAATTTAACAAAAATGTATTGAAAGTTTTATTTAAAATAACATATAGGCCAATGTATTTTGGCTGTCACTACAACAATGCTTCTGACAAGCAAATGTTTAGTTTTTTCTTTTAAATCATAAGACTATACTCATCTTGTTTTACTTTTCAGGCATCTGTAATAAATGTAAATATATTAGTTATTAGAATCTATGATTTAACATAAGCAAAAAATACAAATAAAACACTGCACAGTCCTCACTGTAGGATTTTAAATGTGGAGCTGCAGAAGCTTGTTCAGTTAAGAGTAAGGAGTGATTTTAATTTTTGGTGTGTAATAAACATTTCTGACACAGAAAGCACCAGGTTACTGTCACTTTAAGACACAAGACAGCTTTAAAACTGCTCTGCTTCAATATAGCCTACTGATAAACATCCAGCTGTTTATGTTCACTAGACAAGAAAGAAAACTTAAGTTTAGTGATCACGCGTGTGTTGACTGCTCTCTGTGTGCGCGCTTCATGAAACCTCGTGGCTGTAAATATTCAAAGCGGTGCAGATGTGCGCGTGCAAGAAAGTATAATGTACCTTTTTCGTCTGCTGTGTTCCGGGCTTTAATGAAACCTGCTTATAGTCTGATGAGGCGCTTGTCATTGTTTGCGATGCATGACGAGAAACGGACGTATACACCTGTCTTTAAGTCCAACATTACACAAAAGGGAAATGTTTTTGCGCATTTCTGTCCTTTCATTTGCCGGTTAATGAGTTATAATGGGTTTTAAAAATGACTGAATCCAAAATCTGCCAACTTCATGATATTCCGCGTTGTGCAGTTAATTCCATTTGTATGCATTTCGCGATTCTGTCCGTGTTTTCCGCAATTGCGGAAATCATATGGCCGTACACTTTGTTGAGGAGTTGAACTGCTGCTCGCGCTCATGTTTTCCAAATGATGTTATCTGACGTTCAGTCAGCACCTCAGTGTTAATGCACTCTATTGGTTTAAACTGCATCAAACGTAAAATGCGCATGAAGCGAACTGTCAAAAACTGCGTACTAGATGATTGTTATATTTGATAGTTTTGAATCGAAATAATCGCAGCTCTTGCGATTGAAAAATCGCATCCATTCACATCGCGATTTCGGTTTTAAAACGATTAATCGTGCAGCCCTAATGCTAAGCTATGCTAAAAGTGGTGCCGCCAGACCCTGAGATCAGCCGTATTTTCAAAAAAAGTGGAGTGTCCCTTTAAGTTCTCTGCTATAGATGGTTTCATCGCATACACGTGCGTTGTTGCGGTTACACGTATGATCGGAACTTTACTTCAGGTCCGGTTTGTTTAATGGTCTTACTACTGTCTAAACTGACCGCTGGAACAAATACCTTGAACATAAATGTTTTGGTTTCCTAAAGATGAGGGGAGACGGCGATCATGGATCACTGTGACTGATGCGAAGGGGCAGCCGGTTTGTAGTTAACATTGTATACATTATAGTACACATTTCACAAAGTAACTTTACCTCAGTGTAGTTTTTTATACGATTTAGCTATAAAATATGACCTAATGTAATCTACTTGTTGTTTATTTTGCTTGTTATAAGAAATAAACTACTCTTAAATTGTTATTGATTCTTTGCGGCGTTTACAGGAAGTTACGTTTGTTCCGTAAAAGCCGTTTGTTTATGTTGTTGCTGAAACCGTCTATAGGCAACTCTGCATTTTTTCAAATTCCCAGTTTATTCACATTAATTCCCAAATATTGAAATTTTTTAAAATTTCGCAACCCTAGGTATTAGCCCAGTGACACCTTTTGCACTTTTTTCTGAGGGGGCGTATACGCTAAGCATATGTGCTACGTCATACAGTAAATTGGTCCTAGTTATATGTAAGTTATATTTAAGTAAAAAACCCTGCAAAACTCCATTTGGATTGATCTTAATTGTTCAATAAGTTAATTAAAACATTAATCAGCCAAACTATCTTATAATTTGTTTGTTTCCCATGTTGTTCTATCTTCATACCCTTAGTGAGCTACAGAACTGTTCTCAGATCAGCAACATCCCCTTCGCCATTGCTCACTTTACCACAGATTCGTCTCTGCACTCTCTCCAGGGAAAGCGAGATGTTGGAATATGCATGGCTTTGTCCCATAGGCTCACACATGCTCTGGAAAGAGGGTAAAAAAAGAAGGGCAGTTGTTAGGTCTCATTAGCAATGTTTGTCAAACAGCTGGCTATGCGTTCCTTATGAGAAAGAAAGAGAGGGAGAGAAAGGAGGAGGGGAAATGGGAACCTACATGCTCTTGTTTTAATCCCCACAAGTAGCCTTGACTTCCTCTCTTTCAATGGAAGCTTGGCTGTATTTAGACGCAAGAGAACTCTTTTCTTATCCTATTTGAGACAGCATTACTAGCTGATCTAGGATGCAGTGGTAAAACTGACACTCATAATCGCTTTGGACAAGTCGTCCAGGTTTGTCATCATTAGTCAGCTGAGAATTTACGAAAAATGGGAGTCATACAACGGAACAAATTTTATGTTTCCACACAGGAAGTTAACCCACAAACACTCCTCCAAAGGTGGACACCTTTTTTATAATAAAAAATGATGTGTCACATGTTTTCTCACACACACAAGGTTCTCACCAGAGACCCACAAGTCGAAATCTGTGTGACTGTTACACTGAGCCGTTTTGAGACTCTCCCCAGACAATCTGCTTCTGCCTTGACAGCTTTTGTCTATGACACATTTTCTTTGCTACTTCCATCTGTTAAATTACTGTCATAGGCCACAACAAGAAAATCACACCATGACATGTCATGGCGAGATTGTTTGTTGCGTATTGTGGGCTTCAAAACACTGTTATTGGCTGCAGAACGTGACTGAAGCCATGAACTCTTCGAGAGAGTTTGTCCAAAAGTAAAATTTCTGTCATTATTTACTCAATTTGTCAGTAAATGAAAGCATTTGGTTTTTTTAAACACCAAAAAGAATAACAATGAACCATAAATGTACTCCTTTTTGAAGCTCTCAGTTGGTAGAGCATTGCGCTAGCAGTGCAAAAGTTGTCGCTTCGGCTGTTTGTGTTTGTTTACACGCCGACACGTTTTGTGATCTTAAAAACTGAAACTTTTAAAGTTTTTTGATAATGGTGTCTTCTTGTCGTCTTTGTGTAAACTATGTAAACGTGAATCTGTGACAACAGTGACATCAAGCGCATGTGTTAAAGGTACACTCCACTTTTTTGAAAATATGCTCATTCTCCAGCTCCATTTGAGTTAAACATTTAATTTTTACTTTTATTCAGCCGATCTCTGTGCAGGAGGCGCAATGATATTACTCAGTGCCCGAAAATAGTCCCCTGCCTTTAAAAGTTACCATAGATATATACACTAGATGTCGCCTTGGGGTTCTAAGCATGCGTCAAAACCGCCGTCTCGTCATAGGAAGTAGCTAGATAAAGCTGCTATCTCCGCCTGTACTTCGAATTCATGGACGATGCTGGACTTTTGTGCTGCGTATGGACGTTAGGGCTACAAGCACTGTGCATTATAGTTGGAAAAAGTAGATTTTCAAAATGTAAAAACTTTAATATTTTTCTGGACTCAATGCTAAAGACATGTCTGACTGTTAAAACGAACCAAAAGAAAACCAAGAAAATCGCATTCATGACGATTTATGGGGATTTTATTTCCGTTACACCATTGCCTGCAATGACGCCGATGCGGGGTTCCCCTGTTTCAAGATGGCGGCTCTGTTTGACGCATTCGGTCCAATGAACTGCCGAGGCCAAGGTGACATCTAGTGTACATATCTATGGAAAGTTACTAAGGGGACTATTTTCGGATGCTGCGTAATATCATTGCAACTCCTGCAGCCATGTTACATCAGCAAAGTTCTTGATTATTACGCCAGAATGAGAGTATAGTTCCTAGCAATATCTGCCTAGAAAATCGCAACTTTTAATTTTCCATTGGCCTTAGTACACGATGTAACTACAGAAGAGTCAAGTTTTAAATAGGAAAAATGTCGAAACTCTTTTTTTTTGCGCGATGCCAATGGTCCAATCACATTCAATGATGCCAAGCCATGCCAAAAGTGCCAGTGCCAGACCCGGAGATCGGCCGAACGGACTCCAAAACGGCAAAAATCAAATATTTAACTCCAGGGGAGCTGGAAAATGAGAATATTTTCAAAAAAGTGGAGTGTCCCTTTAAAGGTAGTTCACCCTAAAATTAAATTTTTGTAATTTTCTTATCCTCATGTTATTTTAACCCTGTATTATTTTTTTCTGATTAACACAAAAGAAGATATTTTGATAAATGATGGTAAGCACACAGCTGATTGTAACCATGACTTCCATAGTAGGAAAAACAAATCAATGGAATTCAATGGGTACCATCAATTGTGTGCTTACCTACATTTATTAAAAAATCTTCTTTGTCATTTATTACAATACTTCCATAATATTTGTTTTCCTTCAATGATTACAATCAGCTGTGGGTTTACCATCATTATCAAATTATCTTCTTTTGTGTTCATCAAAATAAAAAAACTCATGCAGGTTTAGAAAAACATGAGGATGAGTAAATGATGACAGAATTTACATTTTTGGGTGAACTCTTTTATTACACTGTAAAAAGATTTTAAAAGTAAGTTACCCGGTTGCCTTCAAATTTTGAGTTGATTTGACTTGAAAATATTAGTTAAAATTTGTGTAAAAATATTGTGTCAACTAATAATCAAATCAAAATTTAAGGCAACCAGGTAACTTACTATAAAGTTGAACAAATAGATTTTGCGTGAGTATAACCACAACAACAATGGCGGCCTACAGTACTGTGTTTCTTCTGCTCAAGATTCTTAGTTTATTAACGCTTCTCCAAAAAAGTTGACAAAATTTTGGCGTTTTTATAGTCACTAAGTAGTAATAATTGTCCGTCTAACCAAAACTGCTCGATGCTTCGCTGTCTTGATTGTTTTTATCTATCGCTCTTTGCCGAATGCGTATGTGCACGGGCTTGTAGTGCTTCTTTAGGGGGCTGTTCACATGTCGCACCTAAAAACGCGTAGAAAACGCTAAGCGCGTAGGTTCTTGTCACATGACCTGCAGTGCGCTTGCAGCATTCTGAAAAGTTGAAATGTTTTTAACTCGATGTGGTGTGGACTCACCTTGAATAAAAAGGAGCACATTGCACCGCATGCGCGCCACGACTGTGTCGCTTCCATTATAAGCGTGCATACCGCGCGCCTACATTTTAAATAAAGAACTTGAGCGCGCAAAAGACGTGATATGTGAATCACTCCTTACAAGGTAACATTGACATCTATTTGCCTTGCATACCTAATACAGTGGCTTTAGTCATTTTCGGGGATCGGTGTAAACGCGGGTGTTTTGCACAGCATTGTCGACATGAAATCTTCAAAAACGCAAATAAAAAAGTTGCCTTTTTTCACTACAGCTTTGTCATGTAAACATTGCCTTAAGGAACACACATACTCATAAAATGGATAGCTTGAACCGTAAGTTGCTCTAGATGATAGCATCTGCCAAATACATAAATGTAAATGCAAAGCCATACAGTTTTGTACTGAATGGACCATTGCACACCAGGTTTGACGACACATTATCAGCTCGAGCATGTCTTGTAACTGCTTGAACGTGCAAAAGCACAAATTATTGAGAGATGCAGTGGAGAGAAACTTTGTTTTCTTTGTACCAAACACTTGGAAATCGTGTGGACTGCTTTTACAATATAGCCAGATATAGGTTTCGATTTTAATTTTTTTGTTGATATGTGATATGTTAAAGTAACCCCCTTCCTCCGAAAACCCAGAGATCCGACATTTATGTACCGCCAAAGTGCATCCTGTCATTCATCGCCTGTCTTTAATTTCCATGTTTTCATTTCCCTTCTTCCTCTCCTCCTCCTTTCTTGTTCCCTGTCCAACGTGTCATCTTGTAGCACTGAAGCTCATTGCCTCTTTCTGTAGAGTTGCTTTTTTGCTTGCCGCCAGTAGTGGAATAAACTCGTATTTCCCTCATCATAAAGAACAAATGATCCAGAGCCGCTGGTGACAACATGTGTGGGCAGAAAGTGAAGGCCCTGCCACAGAGCAGCAGGCATCATGGGAAATGGGTTCCTCTCTCTGTGTAGTTAATGTCGCCCAAAATGATCAGTTATACTGCAGGCGAATAGCGTGGGATACTTATCACAATTGCGTCATGTTTTCGGGACATTTGATGCATTCTGACAGTCTTGTTTCTATAGCATCTATGTGTAACGGATAAATTCTGGCTTTCTAAAAGAATAAAAGATGAAACATTGACCTGCTTGAAAAGCCATGTAGGTGTAATGGAGCTGATAAGTAGCAGCAAAATGTTCCTTATCTGACTATTCTATCTGTGTCGCACTGTTACCCATTCAGTAGATGATGATCTTGTGATGAGGGATGAGGATTCACTTGCGACTTTTTATTAAAAAGAATCAGTTAATAATCATAAAAGATATGTTAATAATTTTTTCAGTTGCTTTCTTAGTAAAAGCTTACAACATATAGTTGTCTTAATTGTTCTCCATTCAAAGTGGGCCTCATAGTCATAATTTATGCCGTTTGAAACACACATGATTGTTAAAGGAGCTGTAGGTAACATTGACTTCTAGTGGTTGAACTTGGTACCGCAGTGTAAATAAAAAAAATATTGGAGACGTTATTTTTCCATGACCCCCCTCTCTCGGGTTGCCAGACACATACAGAAGAGCAATTGCCGATGGAAAGTATAATTTATCTGCTAATTTATACATTTGCAATGTTTTTTGTTGTCTGCAAATTATAAATCTGCTTATGTGAATTTTTATTACTCAATATGCAGCTCATTTCGGAGGTTGCGTCCACCTGAGGTCGCATTTATGGACCATTGCTGTTTCATTTAACCCGTTATCTGGCGCTGTCCTGTGAGTTTACTTCAATATTTTGCATGTAAATTTTAATTTACAACGAAAGAACTGTTTATCGTTGGAAAGGTCTAAGTATGTATTTTTTATATTTCAAAACATTTCAGCAGTAATAATAATAATGCAGTGACGGTAATTTATTAATTTGCGACAAGAGTATGCAGCAAACAGTTGACACCTAGTGGCCGTGGTTGGTAAAACCACTAAAAGTGTAACACAAACCTCAATTTTTATAATAATTTTATGTATAAAATATATATTTTATTGCATTATTTTTATTTATTACAATAAATGTAAACTGCTATAACTTTTCTATTAGATATTTTCACCCCCAGACAAAAAAATTCCAGAGTTATTAATTAATTATGTTAATTTGACGGTGTACATAACCTTGCCACCCACTCCACTCAAAAAGGGCTGTGCCAGATAAGGGGGTTAAGCTACTGTGATAACTGGCAATCGAGTTGTCAAAAACACCATTGGGTAAATTGGCAGTCGGCAAAATCACACAGACCAAATAAAAAACAAACATTAATTAGTAGGCACATTTAAAAAAAGTTATATATCTGATATGTGAACTTGGCATTTTTTCCTAAATATCTACAAATATTCCACCACTGTAAAATGATGCAGGATATGTATAATATCACACTTTTAAGCAGTAATAATAATGCAGGGACAGTAATTTATTAATTTGTGACAAGAGTATGCAGCAAACCGTTGACAACTAGTGGCCGTTGTTGGTAAAACCACTGAAAGTGTAACACAAACCTCAATTTTTATGATAATTTTATGTATAAAATAAAATATACACTTTATTGCATTATTTTAATTTATTACAATAAATGTAAACCGCTATAAAAATATTTTTTATTTTCACCTCTATAAACTTTCATGAAAAACTTTCTTCTTTAAAACAAGACCAAGATTAGGCTTCTAGACCAAAAAAATATTATATTATATTAATTTGAAATTGTACATCACCTTTTCACCCCCTTTTCATCACCTTTTCACTCAAAAAGAGCAGCGCCAGATAAGGGGGTTAAGCAAGCAACCATAATAACTGGCAACCGAGCTGTTGGGTAAATTGGCAGTGGGCGGGATCACACTTTTTAATGTGTAAAATTATAAATGTCTAATATACTTTTAACTATTATGCTATGTACACCAAAAGTGAATTTATTCATTTACGTGAGTAGATAACATACAAAGTCAATGCAAAATGCGGGCGGTGCAAATGATGCAAATTGGACGATGCGTTTGCCGTGAACGCGTGATACTCCCCTCAACTGCATTTTTTGCGCAAGTTAAAAATGTATATTTCAGCATAAAATTCACATGATGTGTTGTCGCGCAAGCCAATTATTGAAGAGCTTATTGACAATTTTATGAAAAAATTTAGGATTATTTTCCGTTTTTCCAGTAATCTAGAGCAAGTAATGGCATGCGCATATTCACTTCGTATTTGATGAGTATATATCATTATAGCGCTCATTGGCTACACTGCTTTGTAGACATCATATGGGCAGTCAAAAAAAAAACACCCTCATTGATCAATCATAATAATATAATAGATTTTTCTGATGAATGCCTAATGTTTGAGTTTGGGAGGACGTGGCTTTCAAAAAAAGGCCGGAGCCGGAGGTGATGGTTCTGAAAAGCTGACACGTACGCTGAGTTGACACTTTTCATCTGCACTTCTCCAGGAAACAGTTCCACTTCCTGTACCATATCCCTTCTGGAAGCTGGAAATCTGTTTGTTTGTGATTGTACATAGGCAACAGGGTGGAAGAGGTCAAGAATAGATAGACATTGGCTCCGGGTCACTGGACATGACCACCACGAAATGCAAAGTAATGAGAATTGGTGTCGCAGGTTTATTTGGGTTATTCAGCCCAACTCTTGATCACAATGATTAATCTGGAACCCCCTTTCAACTCTTTTTCCTCCGTCAGCCTCGATCTACATATATTGTTTAATAAATTATTTACTGGAGGAAAATTACCCTTCAGAACCTCATTGCCAGTGGCTCCACCTACGGTTACGCAACTTAAACCAGGCAGTAAACGTTCATCCCCGGAGACGTACAGTAAACTTTTGCTCTTATGGAAATGCATTTGTAGGAACTGTAGGAGAAAGTGGGCCATACTTATTTCCATACGCTCTCTCATTCCTTTGTGTGGTTATGGTCTGTATTTTGTGTGGGCCAATGTCAGTTTTGTAGCATTTTCATTAAAATTGTATTTGCCCATGTTTAGAGTTTGAAAGTTTTGTTTACACCAGATATCACGGATACCCAGTGGCGGCCGGTGACTTTTTCGAGAGCGCACGATGCGAACTTCGTCACAACATGTATGTAGCCCACCATGTGTGTGGTTCCTTTTTTCAAAATATGTGTTCTGTGCGATGAGTGATCGTGTGTGCATCACGTGTCTTGTAAAAATATGTGCCTGCTGCAGATGCGTCTAAAGGGTTTATGATAAAAGAGGCATAATCTTATATGTAATCAGAGTTTACTGTGCCTTGCGTATATTTTGTGAATGTGAGTGTCTTTTTTATCATAAACTGTTTTGAAGTGTGTGCAGCAGGCACTTATTTTGACAAAACACGTGATGCACATGGTTCACTTGACGCAACAAACACATATTTTGAAAACGCAAGCAACACACATTATACTCCAAACACTTATTTTGAATAAGCGCCCCTCTGCAGTCACGAGCCGCCACTGCAGATACTTTATATTGATTTTATGTTGTGGAAAATTTGAAGTATGGGCCGGAGTTTAATTTTGCCGTAATGATCCGGAATATCACGACCTTATTTTCAGTAAAGGAAAAGTGGTTGGCAGTTTGTTTGTTTATTCACAATCTATTTTGCTGGCTAATGTGATGTTTTATGCGCTTGAAACAGCCTGAATGCAGATTATTACACTTGTAAAAGTGTATAAAAGATTTAAGATGGGGCATATTTTATCTATAAAGAAGACAACATATCATAAACATCTGATTTTTTCCACGTTTAAGTGCTATAAATGGGCACTGCCTTTTAAGAGCAAAGATCAGCTAATTTGCATTTAAAAGGACACATCCAAAAACGGCACATTTTTGCTCACACCTTCAAAATGGCAATTTTTAACATGCTATAATAAATTATCTATTTGGTATTTTGAGCTAAAACTTCAAAATCGTACTCTGGAGACACCAAAGATTTATTTAACATCTTAAAAAAGTCTTTGTGAAATATCCCCTTTAAAGGATTATTCTATTTTCTAAAAAAAATAAAAATAATCCAGATAATTTACTCACCACCATATCATCCAAAATGTTGATTTCTTTCTTTGTTCAGTGGAGAAGAAATTATGTTTTCTGAGGAAAACATTCCAGGATTTTTCTCATTTTAATGGACTTTAATGGACCCCAAAACTTAACTCAACACGTAACAGTTTTTTTCAACGGAGTTTCAAAGGACTCTAAACGATCCCAAATGAGGCATAAAGGTCTTATCTAGCGAAACAATTGTCATTTTTGACAAGAAAAATAAAAAATATGCACTTTTAAATCATAACTTCTCGTCTATCTCTGGTCCTGTGATGCGTCAGCGCGACCTCACGTAATTGCGTAATGTTGTTGTTTAAAAGTGCATTTTTTTTCTTGTCAAAAATGACAATCGTTTCGCTAGATAAGACCCTTATGCCTCGTCTGGGATCGCCTAGAGTCCCCCGAAACTCCCTTGAAAAAAACTGTTAAGTGTTGAGCTAAGTGTTGGTGTCCATTAAAGTCCACCAAAATGAGAAAAATCCTGGAATGCTTTCCTCAAAAAAACCCAATTTCCTCTCGACCGAACAAAGAAAGACATCAACATTTTGGATGACACGGTGGTGAGGAAATCATCTGGATTTTTTTTTTAAAACAATGGACCTAATCCTTTAAGGTTTGATTGGGTATTGGAAAAAGTGGTCTCTGTATGACAGGTGGCTGGAGGGGAGGGGCTAAGAATAATGGATGGATGATGTCACAAATTATAGTAATTTTACTATAAGAAATTCTAAAGACTAAAAGTTAAAAAAAGTAAATTTCAAGGTATAGTTAATCAAAAAATGAAAAAAATCTGATCATTTTCTCATCCTTATGTTGTTCTAAGTCTGTGTTCATCAGAAATTCATACAGGTTTGTAACAACATTATGACAGAATTTTCCTTTTGGGGTAAACTATCCCTTTAATGTAAAACCTTAAACTTGTCCATAATTTTTTTTTGTACTTGTACATCACTTTATTTTACATTCAGTACAAAAATCGCAGTTTTAAGGGTGTGAATACAGTATGGTCGGACATATGGTAGATGGATAGCATTTTATGTGTCTAGAAATAGTCTCTTTAGGCGGGGTTGTCTCGTTTTAGTGGAAAGGCCGTCTACTTAAAGCCCCACCAGTGCAGTTGAAACTTTCCTCATCTTTTTCTTTAAGACAAATCTGAAGACAGGGAGAACATCGCGAGTAAGTTTTTCTCTCTTTTCCTTTTCTGACTCTAAAGCCAACAGCTGCAATCATTGATTTTCACATTCATTTTCAAAAAATGTGTTTGTGTGCTTTTCAGACAAAGAGACTTTATTAGTAATGTGTGTTTATATAAAAAGCTTTGGTTTTATTTGAAATGCAAAGTTATTGTGTACATCTCAAAATGTCCCGTGATCAGAAGATTTAAGCTGGCATATGTTTATTTATGAATAGTATGGCAAAGTTTACATGTGGAGTTTCTTTGTCTATGGATGATGATGATGGTGTTGTCCTTTGCTTACTGCCTAGTTTCATATTTTTGAGATTATTGATGATTTACTGCAGGTGCTGAATGACTTTGTATGTCAGAAACAAATGGGGGCTTTTCTATCTCTCCTGAGAAGTTAGATTGGGATGTTTTTTTGGGTACTACTCATATATTCATGTCACTATGGCCTCCAGGTATCCAGCTGCTTTGTCTTAATCATGTTCAATGATTCTGTCATCAGATGACTGTTTTAGAAGAAGGAGGTCTCTATTGTACCGCATCTGTTTTCTTCTGTCTAAGTACACGTTGTTGGATTCTTTCCACGTGAAATTCTAGTCATTCGAGACTACTTGCAGATTTTCACCTCGCGTGTTTCCCGCTGCAATGCTTAATTTGCGGTGTAAACGCAGCATAAAGAAATGCTGCGTTGTTTTATGCTTGGATGTAGACTTGCCTAACCACTGGGTTTAAATTAACATATCAAAAAAAATTTATTTTGTAGGTGTGAGCAGTTTTTGGGGTGTATCCTTTTACATGCAAATGAGCTTATCTCTGCACTAAATGGCACTGTCGTGGTTGGATAGTGCAGATTAAGGGGTGGTATTATCCCCTTCTGACATCACAAGGGGAGCCAAATTTTAATGACCTATTTTTTACATGCTTGAAGAGAATGGTTTACCAAAACTAAGTTACTGGGTTGTTATTTGTCATATTTTCTAGGTTGATAGAAGCACTGGGGACCCAATTATAGCATAATTTTCATGCCATGGCCCCTTTAACCAAGCAGTTGGGTTTGTCTATACACGCGCGCACTCTTCTGATGACAAAAATTGTGTCACGGACCCTTGCGTCCACACAAAAAAATGGACTATACTTCGACCTATACCTGTTGGGTGGTAACCTATGCTGGGTGGTTTCAACCCAAAACGTTGGTTTGTTTTAACCCATTGTTGGATCAAATGTAATCATTTTCAAAGTTTTTGTTCCTTTTTGGCCTTTTTAGAGTGTATTTTTACCCAACCATGGGTTGTAACAATCCAGTATTTCTTAGAGTAGGCTATTTTTGGAGGATGGCGGGTATTGCTGTGCAGTTTCTAGGGAGTTGCTAGGTAATTGATTACTGCCCCACTTAGGCATGGGCCAGTTACCGGTTTCAAGGTATACCAAGGTTTTAAAGAGTCAAGGTTTCAAAACCACATTTTTTTTGTGATACCGTTTCCAAGGTATGAGCTGTGTTTACACAAAATTAATTAAATGTAGAGATGTAACAGTATTACAAATTTCGTGGGATTGCGGAATCAAATTTTCCTGGTACCACCGTGGTCACATGATTCGGTAAAACGTTAGGTCTTCCGGGGAACACGTGTAGTTTTTTTCGGCCAAGTGGAGCGAGTGGAGGGACGCGGGAACTACAATTCCCATAATCCCATGCGTGCCACTCTGATGCCTCTCTAGTGGAGCGACAATGGCGGAAGCAAAAGAAACACGAATTTGGGTGAGTGTGAGGAGAGTGTGTATGCCGTTTCTCAATTAGTGGCAACTTTAAAAACTTTTTAAAAAACGCTGACGGGGAAAGAGTTAAGCATGCTTACATGCATATTTGATTATCACTTCAACAGTTGCACGATAAAAATGTTAATGTATAAATTAGATGAATGTTGGTTTATAAAATAAACACCACAGTCTTAAATCATATTTTCATTGTGTCTTTGCTGCGTCTGTGTTGGATGGGAACTGCGCTCTGTTTCAGTCACACTTGATTCTGAGGAACTACTTTTTTTGGCGGAAGAGTAATATTTGTACTATTATAATTACAGCTTATTTGTGTTTTATTTTATAAAATCCCGCTAACGTTAAGCATATGAAGTAACCGTTTTATAAACACAATAACCCCTGCGAAGCAGTGGGGTTACAGTGCATTTTATAACAGCTAAGGGGGTTTTATAGCCTGGGTGCCAGCCGATCTTAGCCCCGCCCACCACAATTTGAAAAACGGGGGAAGATCGGTCTGGGGACTCACCGTTGAGGAGCTACTATGCGAATACCAGAACCGGCCGACGAATCAAATTGTGAGGGCGGGCTTTATACGATGATGGACAGATGATCAACAGTAACGTATCAACCATGTCACCAAAGAGCGCGTGTGTTCAATCTGTTTACAATGAAATGGCTGCCGCTGGTGAATGCAGATGTGTGGATTCTGACATTGAGTCTGTTCTAAAAGATATCGACAGAGCATTGATTTAAAAAGAGGAACAGAGAAACGCGGTCAAGGCATTTGTTTATGTTTTCGCCGTCCTTCCTATGGAGGACAAAGTTAAAGAAGCAACTGAAATGGGTATCATCATGGCGATGCAACTCGGCGTGCACAACGAGATGGATATAATTAGCGGTCGTTGCCAGCTTCTTTTCGGAAGCCTGGAATCGTGACTGCTGAATAAGTGGAGGGACATGCTAGGCTCCGATACTTTTCAAGCCAACGTAATGGGTAGCTATCGTCGTGGATGAAGTTCACCTAACGTACAAATGGTAAGAGATAGTCTTACTGTATGACTTAGTAAATACTTAATGTCGTGATATAAATGAAATGTTGTAAACATAGTAGGTGTTGATGTACCTTCGCTAACTCAGACTTAGTATAATTACAATGATAGTATCATTGTAGCGAAATTACTAGCAGTTCGGTCAGGCTGCAAAGACGTCATTTCAACATCACACAATCCGTTGCTCTGATTGGTCGTATGTCTATCCAATTGAGTGCAGAGGCAATTTTCGGTTGAGACACGCCTCATAATTTTAGCTCAATGGAGCGGTATCAGACTCAAATTCTGACTAGAATTGAGTATGACAACGTCAGGCTAGGGGTTTTAGGCACCCCGCTCCGCTTCGCGTTGTGCCTAACAACGCCCCTTAGCTGTTATAAAATGCACTGGTAACCTACTGCTTCGCGGGGCTTATTGCTTTAATTTAAATAATCACAGTACTGTGTGAAAATTATTTCATCAACAAACAAAAAAATTTATGAGAATTAAATGTCAAAGCAAAAAACAGAAAAATAATTGTCATAACCCTCAAAGCCCTAAAACAGGCAATAAATCGGCATAATGGTCACAATTTATTAGGCAATTAAACGTCAGTCAAATTTCATAATCGTGACAGCCCTAATTGTGTCCAATTGAAAAGTTATTCTTTCTTTACGCCGGCATTTAAAAAGAACACATTTAGTGTTGCAGTGGCAATACAGCGGTATTGAAACCGTAGTATTTTTCCTTAAGGTTACCTTACTGCCAAAATCTCATACCAGGCCGTGACTAATCCCACTCTAGTCAAAAAGTGTCTTTATACTAGGTTATGTATAAGTATAATAAGTATAGCTTTGGTTATTGCTTCACTGAATGCTTGTTCTTTTTTTCACCATACATCTTGTAAACCAAGGAAGAATGAAAGCAAACAGGCACGATTCGAGGCTTTAGGCAAAGCAAGGCAAGTTTATATGTATAGCACATTTTATACACAGAGGTAATTAAAAAAAAAGAGAGATATTTAAAATCACAATGAAAACAAAGATCAAAGTTGTACTAAGACAAGAATGGGTATGGTTATGAAACGTTTTGATCTACTTAAAATGTTAAATAGTGTATTTTGAAAAATATTTGTAACCAAGCAGATCTGGGGCACCATTGACTTCCACAGTAGGACAAAATAATTCTATGGAAGTCAATGGTGCCCCAGATTTGTGGTTATTAATACTTTTCAAAATATCATGAGTGAGAGTAAATGATGGCAAAAATGTTATTTTTGTGTGAACTATCGCTTTAAAAGTTATAGGATGTTCATATACATATCTTTCCGAATCATGATTTATTATAGAAGTTGTTTGTTGTAAAATTAACAATTGACTTCTGTTCCGTTGGCTTACTTGGTTCTGTTTCAAAAGCACAGCCAAAGCTTTCAGAAAAGCTATTTTAGCTCTCTGGGATGGTGAAGTTGCGCTTGATATTTTGGGCGTGGGCTTTCGGCGATCCTATTTTCCACTGTGGTTGCCATGAGGACGGTTCCCTCGGCCAATCGTGTCGGAGAGTTGATGAGTGTGCATCCTAGACATTCACGCACACACATACACGCAGGCACATTTGGGGTTGCCCTCTCTTGCGA
Source organism: Misgurnus anguillicaudatus (assembly GCF_027580225.2). Classification (NCBI taxonomy): domain Eukaryota; kingdom Metazoa; phylum Chordata; class Actinopteri; order Cypriniformes; family Cobitidae; genus Misgurnus; species Misgurnus anguillicaudatus. Next base: position 11,307,377 of record NC_073339.2, on the reverse strand, counting down.
AATTACAAATTACAGTCGGGCAAGGAAGGGCAGATTCAGCAACCAAACATGCCAGACCGGTCAAGGGTCTTTAAATAACTTCTGTAGGCAAACGCACACACACACGCACCGAGTATCTTTATAGCACTCGCTCTCAAAGAAACATTCTCACACTCTCTATCTCTATCTATCACATTCACACACACCTCGAATCGTACTCTTCCAGGCACGCTGTGTGTGATAAGCATGTATCTGTTTGGATAGCTGCACACACACACTGTGGGAAACAGCATGACGTGTTTAAGTCAAGGTCTTTCCCAGCATTCAACTAACAGATGGAGCACTTTAACCTGGCAATGTACAAATACTCACACAAGCATGGGCGATATCTGTCTCGCACCACACTTCAGAGATTTCTCTGTCTCCGTGTCAAGCTCTACCACAGACATCTGTCTGTTTCGTATGATATCTGTCTTAATTCATTACCTATGAAACACCAAGCAGTTTCCCACTTTATGGACCGTGACATAGTCTTCGATACTCGACTGCCTTCGTGCCTCAGTTATGGGGACGTAGTAAATCAAACACTTTGCTTGTCTTATAATTGAGACCAGACTCAATTGAGCTTAATATATGTTGGAGAAGCCTACAAGGGAGACGTTCACACAACTATCAGCTTCACAAGCAGCTTGCTTTACTATTAGTTAAGGCTGGGTGGTAAATCGAGTTTAAGTAATATATCTGCATTTTTTGCTACAAATACTTGATACAACCCTGTATTTGAAATTTATTTTCATCATATATTGTCTTAGCTTGCTCTCAAAGTTCAGAAAACTTTACAACTATTAGCATTATGTGTAAGAAATGCTTTCTTTATTTGGCAATGCAGCTCCTTGTGTGCGCCTTTGAGAGACCTCCGCACAAGCACAGATAAATCCAACCCAAATGTTTAATGTCATGATTATTACTATGACGTGTTTAAATCAACTATATAAATACTTTGAATTTGATAGATATGCACCAATATATCGAACAATAATTGGTATTGGTCGATGAAAGCAATTTTTCACCCTATCGGGCGATAGTTTAAAAACAGCCTATAGTCATAGCCAATATAGCAATCAAAAGAGAACAGGAAAATGCAATGAATTTCAGCTCTGTGTATAGAAAATGTGAAGAAACATCACTATTTTAATGTTAATTTAAAGGGGCAATGAAGCTGTCAATTTTATTGTTTTATACTGTTGTCTGAGGTCTACTTATGATGTTCGCGTGGTTTTTACATTCAAAAACATCAAAAGCAATAAGTAATAGGCTATTTTGTAACATGGATTAGTGGCTGTCTGGAGAAAAGATTCGTTTGAAGGGGCGGGCCGCATTGAAGACCTGGACGTAAACGCCCACTGCTATGATTGGACAGCTTCATTCCTCTTCATTACACGTGGGGAAATGTTTTAAAAACATTCATGTGTAAAAATAGCAGCCGAACACATATATGTTTGAGCCACAAAAGATTCTGGGTGCTGAAGATGATACACATAAATGACAATATGTAAAGTAGAAACAAAACTTTAAACTCGACGTGACTAAATTACCATAAACAACACAGTAAGCGCGCATCAGAATCTAAACTGGGGCTTGTAAGTCCTTATCACACTGCAAAAAATGATTTTCAAGAAAAAAAATTCTTACTATTTTTGTCTTGTTTTTAGTAAAAATATCTAAAAATTCTTAAATTAAAAAGCTTTTTCTTGATGAGCAAAACGTTGCAAGAAAATAAGTCAAATCAAATTTAAGTGATTTTGTGCATAAAACAAGCAAAAAAAAAAAAAAAAATCTGCCAATGGGGTAAGCACATTTTCTTGAATTTTTCTTGAATTTAGTGTTTAAGAAAAAAATTTAAGATTTTTTTGCTTACCCCATTGGCAGATTTTTTGCTTGTTTTATGCACAAAATCACTTAAATTTGATATTTTTTTTGTCTAAAACAACACTTATTTTCTTGGGTCGTTTTGCTCATCCAGAAAGCGCATCTTAATTTAAGAATGTTTTGATATTTGTATTGAAAACAAGACAAAAATACTTAGATTTTTTTTCTTGAAAATCATTTTTTGCAGTGCACTAACTTTGTATATTTCTATTGTGCTTGTGAGGTTGCTCTTACATACACCTAACGTTACATACCACAGTTGATAAAAAATCTTTGTTGAGTGTTGGACCTTTCAAACGCAACTTGCCTAAATTACCGTATACAACACAGTAAGCGGGCATCAGAATCTAAATCGCGCAAGTCCTTCTTTATCACTTACTTTGTATACTTCTAGGGATGCACCGGTAGGATTTGTTTGGGCCGATACCGATGCTTGCCGATTTAAACAGACAACTTCTGGCCGATGCCGATACCGATATTAAACACTTGTATACAATACTATACTGTTGGTCTATTAGCTAGTTTATTTCTGCATCAAATTATTTTTACTGAACATGGATTGGATCTAATTAACATTCAACTGACCAACATAATAAGAGAGGCACAAATTAAGCTAAAACAAATATAATAAGACAGCATGACAACCTTCAAATGTGGTTTTTGCTATTCAGCATTTATTTGATAAACAACATTACCTCATTTTTTACATATAATGGATTTCTTTATGCACTTAATTAATAAACAATCGGTATCGGCCTTTCTCGTGCTATTGCCGATATGCCGATGGTTTCAAATTCATCAAAAATCGGCCGATAAACATCGGCGGCCGATACATCGGTGCATCACTATATACTTCTATCATTATATTACAGTCGTATTGTTAAGTGTTGCACCTTTATTAATCGTTTAATGTTTTTAGTAAATTAAAACAGCTATAAATTATTTTGCGGTACACAAAGTAAACAAACACTCCCCACGCGAGCTGGAACTTCTTTAAAAACAAACTTTAACCACGCATTCCTAATGTTATGTTCCGAGCCTCCGAGTTAAGATTATACAGCGTCTGTGTTCTTATAGATGGTTCTTCCACAACCGAACACTCTGTTTCCATGGGTACTCATAACAGATCACCGCTTCAAAATAAAAGTCCCTCCGGAAAAATTTATTTAAAAGTAATTTTGGTTACATTTGGCAATCTTTAAAGACATGTTTACTGATTAAGACACTGCATGGTTTGTTTTGCCCCTGGCCCACACGTGTGTCACGTGAAGCTGTGGGCGGGGCTAGAAAAGTGGTCGTTGTATGGAGGAGGTGTTAAAATTCTAATCTGACGTCACATTTCGGCACATTCCTGAATCGACCATTTTCTTGGCTTGGTGCCAAAAACTGTTATATTTCGGTAAAGAGGACGCTTGCATAATGTTTATTTAAGTATGATGACCTCTTATATAACAAAATATCAAGTTAAAATTGATTTTTTGATTCACTGCCCTTTTAATATTAATGGTTATTATATAAATTAATAACATGTAATCTTCAGAATTTAGCTAATGCAAGTTAAAATAACCACCAAACTATCGGTATCTGCAGATATCACTCAATTATCGGCATCAGTGGAAATGTTTTATATCAGTGCATCTCTTGTATTTGGAAATCCTACTTTTTTGACACACTGTTTTCAAGCACTGTGTAGAAGTGGAGTATGCATGCTTGGACATGGGGCTTTGAAAGGCTTGACATCAGATCAAAGTCAGACCCTTGAGAGATGTCAACACTCTGCAGGCCGGGGCGAGATAATGTTTGAATTTGCCTTATTAGACAATTGAGGTGTTTATTTGAAGGGTTTATTCCCAGAGAGGTGCGGTCAGAGTATCACAGTGAAATGAGCCTGTTAGGCATATTACACACTTACTAGATGTACTTACTGAGAGTAAATGTGCTGAATGTAGATCAGATGTGTCCTACAGTTACCTAATAAAAGCAACGTTAGTTGTGTGTGTGTAAACAAGACAGGCATTTGTTTGTATGTTGATGCTAGCCAGTACGTGTATCTCATCTATGGATTGTTTTGATTAGTACTAGAACTAGGTCAAGTCACTTGTAAAGTTGGATGAGTTGGAAATGGGTTAATAAATGACTTCAAATGTGAAAGTGTTTTGTTTGAACAATAACTATAAAGTTTTACAAAGATCTTTCTAAATTTAAGAAAGTAATGGAGTCCACAACACCAGTAAAACTTTACAGATGAACGATGCCTTTGAAGCTCAACTCTTTATTAGGAGCGGTAACTAATGACACAACACAGTTCGTCATGAATGACAAAGTGCATGCGTCCTGTGTTAAAAGAACAAAGGAAACTTAGGGTTGAGTTGGGTGCAGGGCACAGTGACCCTGTAGTTGTCCCGTTGGAATGACGTTTCGGGAACGGGAATTTCCCTGTGCACACTTAACGTTCTGGTCCTGATGATGTCATGTCGTCTTTTGGTGACCTTCATTGCTTGTGCAGGACAATAGAGGTGGATTTGACAGAAACCATACGTTTGCAGGAAAAACTTCCTGACTAGACCGTGGTGTTTCCTGACCACACCATGCTGCACAGTGATCTTTAAACAAAGACTTAAAGGGACAGTTCTCGAAATCCTGTTTCTTGCATTGTGCATTGTGTTATGAAGCAATTCAGAATTGATGTATGAGTATATTGTGTCTTATAATGCAATGACGTAGGTTGTAATGGATGTATGTATCATGTAATACTCTTTCCTGTATTTCTCTCTTTTTAGGTGTATCTCATCAATGTCACATACTCCGACTCCTCCTCCCACATCATCTACAGAAGATACAGTAAATTCTTTGATCTTCAGGTAAGTCATGTTTACTATCGATTTGTTTTTTTTATTGGTTCTTGTCCGCTAAAGTTTCACGGCTTGATGTGGATGATGGCCAACTTGCCATCCAAAAGCTGACTAATCAATTAATAACTAGTTTTCAGGCATTTTATTCTGCAGGTTGTTAGCTAATTTTAGTGGTGTTGCTGTGGAGAGGATGATTTAAGATGTGATTGGTTGTAGTAATTTTCGCTTGGTGGGCTTTAGTACTATGCTGATGTGCACTTGTATGCGTATGTGTAAAAACTGGACTATACTTCTATTTTAACGCTACATTCACGTGGGAGGTCAGCTTTAACCCTTCACATTAACTTTGAATGGTTGACGTCATGCGTCAGCGTTGCTGATGTTGTGTCACTGGTGCAGCATCACTGGCCTTGTTGCGTCACTGGCGTGTTGCGGCACTGGTGCTTCGTAACACTGTCGTGCTGTGTCACTGGCGTGTTGCGTCACTGGCGTGTTACGTCACTGGCGTGTTGCGGCACTGGCGTGTTGCGTCACTGGCGTGTTGCGTCACTGATGCTGCGTCACACTGGCGCTGCATCACACTAGCTTTCTGCATTACTGGCATGGTGCGTCACTGGCGCTGCGTCGGACTGGCATGTTGCATCACTGGCGTGTTGCGTCACACTGGCGTGCTGTGTCACTGGTGTGTTGCGTCACTGGCGTGTTACGTCACTGGCGTGTTGCGTCACTGATGCTGCGTCACACTGGCGCTGCATCACACTAGCTTGCTGCATTACTGGCATGGTGCGTCACTGGCGCTGGGTCAGACTGGCATGTTGCATCACTGGCGTGTTGCGTCACACTGGCGTGCTGTGTCACTGGTGTGTTGCGTCACTTGCGTGTTACGTCACTGGCGTGTTGTGTCACTGATGCTGCGTCACACTGGCGCTACATCACACTAGCTTGCCGCATTACTGGCATGGTGCGTCACTGGCGCTGCATCAGACTGGCATGTTGCATCACTGGCGCGTTGCGTCACACTGGCGTGCTGCGTCACTGGTGTGTTGTGTCACTGCCGTGTTGTGTTACTGGCGTGTTGCATCACTGGCGTGTTGCGTCACTGATGCTGCGTCACACTGGCGCTGCATCACACTAGCTTGCTGCATTACTGGCATGGTGCGTCACTGGTGCTGCGCCAGACTGGCATGTTGCATCACTGGCGTGTTGCGTTACACTGGCATGTTGCGTCACTGACGTGTTGCGTCACTGCCGTTGCATCACTGGCGCATTGTGTCACTGGCATTGCATCACTGGCGTGTTGTGTCACACTGGCATGTTGTGTCACTGGCACTGCGTCACTGACGCATTGCGTCACTGACGCATTGCGTCACTGCCGTTGCATCACTGCCGCATTGTGTCAATGGCATTGCGTCACTTGCGTTGCAGGCGGCAGAAGTTGAACATTTCTCAACTTTTCAAGTGCCAATGCAGGTGTCAGCCAATCCGATAACCTAGTGCAGACGGTAGTCAATTACATTTATGCAAGACAGGAGAACAGAGGTGCTTGTGTGACAGTCCATTGTGATTTGTTGTTGTCATTATGACGATTGCATTAGCGCCATGCTTCATACATACCCCCGCCAAGTCTTAACGCTGTGAATGTACCGTAAGAGTGCTGCGCAGTGATACACATTGACCAGAATCAGAATCAAGGACTGGAACGGACCATTTTGTAAGTTGTTTTAGATCCAGCTTCTGCCAAAATGCTTGTAAATAAATAATAAAGGTTAAAAAACAAGCTAATGCTGTTTAATGCAGCGTGCCTTACTGCCTTTCAGGCCTAAGTCATGGGCTTTGCTAGAATGACATTTATGGCTGTATTTTACACAATAAAAGACTTACTCAATGATGGAGCTTTAATGTTAAGATCTCAGGACACCTCCGCCAGGAACAGTATTTGCTTTGGAAGCAAAACAGAGGAAACGGAGCATTCACACACGTCCTTTCAGGTGCAGATGGGCCTCTCAGTAAAGTCTTGGAAAACATAGCAAGTGGGTGTTTGTGGATGACTAAGCACATTTAGTTGCAGTGTAAGCATGTCTGTTTGAACATGTATTAAAAACATGTTACTACATGTTACTACATATACTACTGCATATTTGTTTTGTGTATATAAATAGCAATGTAGTACCAATATGGTTTATAGTATTGCCATGCTTTTTTTTAATGAAGAAAAGCAGCCAATTGGAGCTGTTTGTCCATAATGAACTATATTGTTTTTATTACCTTAGTATGAACCGTTTTCCTACCATTATCTACATACACCGCGGGTTTCCTTCCATGGAAGTCGCCGTCTTGTTTCTACAGTAGCCCTCAACTTACAAACTGCTAAACAGAGAGCGCATTTCGTCCCTACGTTGTCTCAGATGACGAAATGTTTGTCCTGTGGCTGCTACCGTACACGGCAAAAAATTATTTTCAAGAAAAAAAATTCTTGTTTTCAGTAAAAATATCTAAAAATTCTTAAATAAAATGTATTTGATGAGCAAAACGACCCAAGAAAATAAGTCTAAAAATATCAAATTTAAGTAATTTTGTGCATAAAACAAGCAAAAAAAAATAATAATCTGCCAATGGGGTAAGCAAATTTTTCTTGAATTTAGTGTTTAAGAAAAATGTTTAAGATTTTTTTGCTTACCCCATTGGCAGATTTTTTTGCTTGTTTTATGCACAAAATCACTTAAATTTGATATTTTTGGTCTAAAAACTAGACTTAATTTCTTGGGTCGTTTTGCTTATCAAGAAAAAGCATCTTAATTTAAGAATTTTTAGATATTTTTACTGAAAAAAAGACAACAATACTAAGAATTTTTTTTCTTTAAAATCATTTTTTGCAGTGTAGCTTTACTATGCGTTTCGAAATTGAGGGGTGAGCTGTGCACTGAAAAAAATGACTTTCTTTCTTAGTATTTTTGTCTTGTTTTCAGTAAAAATATTAAAAAATTCTTAATTAAGATGTTTTTTCTTGATAAGCAAAATGACCAAGGAAAATAAGTCTAGTTTTTACACAAAAAACGATTTAAGCGAATTTGTGCTTAAAACAAGCAAAAAAAAAAAGTTTATGAAAAAAGTAAACTTATTTCAAGAATTTTTTTCTTATTTCATTGGCAGATTTGTTTTGCTTGTTTTAAGCACTATTTACTTAAAGTTTATATTTTTTGTGTAAAAAGTAGATTTATTTTCCTTGGTCATTTTGCTCATCAAGAAAATACATCTTAATTTATAGAATTTTTAGATATTTTTACTGAAAACAAGACAAAAGTAATAAGAAAGTCATTTTTGTGAAGTACAGTGTGGACTGAGCCATTGGTTGCAATTCGCAATCTCACCGCTAAAAAACACACTGGACCTTTAAAAGTAATCTCAGGGTGAAACTATAAGTAGGTGCTTGAACAATTTTTTTTTAGAGCACATAATTAGCAAATTCAAGGCAAACGGGGAAATTACTTTGAAAATGCTAAAAATATAACATTGTTTTGATTTAGTTTATTGTAAAAGTTAAATAAGTTATTATAAAGTTTTGATAAACATTAATATTAAAGAATGAGTAGGTGGCCCTAAACTGTTATTCCTTCAGTACTATGGCATATATCTACAGTATACCATCACATACATGGTACTGCAACAAATGTTTTTGTGCTTTTTAAAAAAAAGCATTTTGGGATCTCTATAGGGTTCAGCGTTCTCCTCCAGACTCTGTTAGGGAGATTCATCTTTTATCAAAAGACTTCAGTGTTTAACTTAGGCAGTAAGGGCGGCCATGTTGTGTGCAGGGCATCGGGGTGAAGTCAAAGCCTCTATTGATAAACCGAGAGGCCGAAACCAAGCCAGTCAATCAGTTCCCTCCTTCCCAGTTCCTTCCTCCCCGTATGGGATAACGGCAGGTAGAAAAACAAACAAAAGGAAGAAGGATGAACCTTAAGCGGCTGTCAACATCTGGGATCATTTTAAAAAGTATAAATAATGCATTCGACTGTGCTGACAGCAGGTTTGAGGTTTTGGTAGTTAGCACTTTTAGTAAATCAGAATTGAATCTTTGCTTTGTGGGATCTGATCCGGTGTACAGAATTCAGGAGCTGTGCAGGTTGAATTGGACGCTCCGGTGCTTTATAAGCCCTGTGCTTCAGTCATTAAATCATTGCATGGCAATACACATTTGGCAAACTTGTGTCTATAAATTTGTGTCATGTACAACAACACTGTTACAGCCAAGCACATGTAGGCGGACAACTCGATCTCCCTAATAATAAGTGTGTCATGGGGAATTCAGTATGCAGAGATAAATGACATCATGTAGCTTATTTTAACCATGATTCCTTACAGGTTAGCATCAGTAGTCCTCTTAATGCACATACAGTCAATAGTAATATTGTCAATACTGTACCTTTTCATTGAAAGCTTATAACACCCTTCATTTCAACCACAACTCGCCAGGAAGCTTTCGTTTTTTATTCAACTCCCAGAGTTACTCTTGCAGTGTTGCGGTTACTAGCTTACATAGTGGAGCTTGTTTTTTCTTTATAAAGCTAGCAGGCAATCTTCAGTGTGGTTTAAAGAGAATCAGGGACCTATAAAGCGCTTGGTCAATGTGTCCACGGATGCTTATACTGGCCGACTGTTGTGCGTTTGAACAGACATAAATCCAGAAAGAAATCATGCTGTGTTGTTCTGGTTAGCATTAGCATGTTGCATACATCTGTACTGCGTCCGAAATCGCCTACTACATACTATATAGTACGCGAAAAGCAGTAGGCGAAGCGAGTAGTATGTCCGAATACATAGTATTCGAAAAACAGTATGCGAAAAGTACCCGGATGACCTACTACTTCCGGTTAGATTTTGCAGTGTGCATACGATGGACGCTACACTATCCCATGATGCCCCGGACGAGGAGTTATCCAACGAAGAAGAAGAGGCACGCGGCTGTTTTCGCGCTGAAATGACACGACGTGATGACGACGTATGTCACGTGATGTAGCAACATGGCGGATGTAGTACGTCCGAATCTCATTCATACTACCAGGATTCATACTATACAGTGCCTACTGTTTTAACGCCAAGTAAGTAGGTACTTCATCTAATTCAGTACCTACTATACAGTATGCGGTTTCGGACGCAGCCCTGGTCTTCTGTCTATACAAAATAAGTGAACTGTTTTTAAAGGGGTCATATTATGATTTTTTTTCAAAAATGTAAAATAAGTCTTTGGTGTCCCCAGAGCACGTATGTTAAGTTTAAGCTAAAAATACCCCACATGTTATTTATTATAGCATGTTAAAATTGCCACTTAAAATTGTAGGTCAGAGCAAAAATGTGCCATTTTTGGTTGTGTCCTTTAAAATGCAAATGAGCTGATGAAATGCAAACACTGATTGCAATGATGGTGGTTTGTTGAAATTGAAACTCAATTGTGCTGTCAATTTTTTTCTTTCTCTCTGGACTAAATGGCTGTGTTGTGGTTGGATAGTGCAGATTAAGGGGCGGTATTATTAGGGCCCGAGCACCGAGGAGCAGGCCAGAATGGCCTGCACCGTGGGTGCAAAGCCCTATTGTTTTTGCTCAGTTTCTTTTACTTTTTCTTCTCCAAAATGAATCGCATTTTTGAGGGCCTAAACATGCTCGAAAACTCATGAAACTTTGCACACGCCTCAGAAGTGACGAAAATTTACATGTGGTATAGGCATCAGAAATGGGCGTGTAGAAATGACTGGATAGCACCACCTGCAAAATTTCAAGAGAACAGCTCTCCTGTTACGAAAAACTTACAGATTCGAAATTTGGTAGGGTCATCTATCACCCCAGACCTACAAAAAAGTTCCTTGGAACCAAGCTCTAAACCCCACAGGAAGTCGGCTATTTTGAATTTTCTCTGTGATTTCTGTGCAAATTTTGCCATTTCCAGGCTTCGTACTTTAACGAACTCCTCCTAGAGATTTAATCCGATCATCATCATATTTGGTCAATATCATCTAAAGGCCTTTGCGATGTTAAATTGCGAAGCTTTTGACTTTTCGTTGGAGGGTGTGTCTGTGGGGGCCTGACAAATTTCACAATTTTCGCATGAAACAGGAAGTTGTTATAACTAAGGCATGCAATGTTCAATCTGCCCCACACTTCACATGTCTGATAAAGGTCTTGGCCTGAACACATTTCAATGCCAATATTTAGCTTCCGTCATAGCGCCACATAGAGGTAGAAGGAAATGCCATGTTTTACGCCGTGATTTACTGCTCTTACAGATTTAATCAAGTCATCATCATTTTTGGTCAGACTAATCTTAAGCCCTTTGCGATGATAAATTGCGAAGATCTTGACTTTTCGTTGAAGGGCGTGTCCGTGGCGGCCTGTCAAAATTTGATGTTTCGCCATAAAACAGGAAGCTGTTGTAATTCAGGCATACATTGTCCGGTCTGCCACATACTTCACACGTTTGATTAGGGTCCCGGCCTGAACACATCAATATGGCATAATTCAGTAACACTCATAGCACCACCTAGAGGCAGCAGGAAATACCATGTTTTGCGCTGTGACTTACTGCTCTTAGATATTTAACCATATCAACATCATATTTCAGTGTAATGTCAAGACCTTGTGTGATGATAAAAAGCAACAACCTTTACTTTTAATTAAAGGGTGTGTCTGTGGCGGCTTCGCAAAGTATCGCTAAATGAATCGCATTTTTGACAGCCTAAACAAGCTCAAAAAGTCATAAAACGTTGCACACACGTCAGAAGTGGCGAAAATTTACATGTGGCATAGGCGCCAGAAGTGGGCGTGTAGAAATGGCTCGATAGCGCCACCTGCAAAATTTCAAGAGAACAGCCCGCCGCTACGAAAAACCTACAGATACGAAATTTGGTAGGGTCATCTATCACCTCAAGACCTACAAAAAGTCTCTTGGAGCGAAGCTCTAAACCCCACAGGAAGTCAGCCATTTTGAATTTTTGCTGTGATTTCTGTGCAAATTTTGTCATTTCTAGGCTTCGTACTTTAACAAACTTCTCCTAGAGATTTTATCAGATCGTCATCATATTTGATCAATCTCATCTAAAGGCCTTTGTGATGTTAAATTGCGGAGCTTGTGACTTTTTGTTGGAGGGTGTGCCTGTGGTGGCCTAACAAAGTTCAGCGTTTTCGCCATGAAACAGGAAGTTGTTATAACTAAGGCATACAATGTCCAATCGGCCCCACACTTCACATGTTTGATAAGAGTCTTGGCCTGAACACATTTCAATGTAAATATTCAGCTTCAGTCATAGCACCACCTAGAGGTAGCAGGAAATGCCTTGTTTTATGCTGTGATTTACTGTTCTCAGAAATTTAATCAAATCATTATCATATCAGTTGAGACTGATCTTAAGCCCTTTGCGATGATAAATTGCGAAGATCTTGACTTTTCGTTGAAGGGCGTATCCGTGGCGGCCTCGCAAAGAGTGATGTTTCGCCATGAAACAGGAATCTGTTGCAATTCAGGCATACATTATCCGATCTGCCCTATACTTCACACTTTTGATAAGGGTCCCAGCCTGAACACATCAATATAACAACGATCAGTTACAGTCACAGCGCCACCTGCTGCAAACAGGCGGTGTGGCACATCAGTTTCCCTTTGAATATCCACCTATATTTACCCACTTTAATTCATATCCCCCTGGTTCATTGCTTTACTAATGTCATAGGGCGGCGGTGCACATGCGTGCGAGGGCCCTTCCATCGCTGCTTGCAGCTTTAATTGTAATTGGATTTGCTACCTATGTCACAAAACAAGCGAAATCTGAATGACCTATTTTTTCAGACAATAATGTAGAACGGGAAATTATATGATGGGACTTTTTGTTTTTTGGGATTTGATTAGATCAGGGGGATGCAATGTCAATCCACATGTAATCAATAACTTAAATTTATTTTTAATAACAAGCAAAGTTAATAACAAGTAAAATACCTTAGTTCAAATCATAGCTAAAGTGTATCAGCAATTACACTAAATAAATCCCAAAGAACAAAATGAAGCTAGCCAGAGCAATAAACAGGCATCAGAAATTAACTTTGGGCAAGGCGTGTAATCGCGGAAATGCGTGTACATCCGATGGAGGGTTTAAGTAAATATTTTTGATGAAAGATTATGATGGCACATGAATTAAAAAAAGATTTGCACCAAGAAATAATTTATAGGAAACGCTGCATTATTCCGTTAAAAATAAGTATTTTCATTTTACCGTGGGTTCACATCAGCCGCCTTTGAGCCGTCAAAATCGTGTCTACCGCTCCTAGTTTGCCACTTAAGCAGTTTGAGTTTGCTCGCTTCATTTGCGCGTGAAAGCTGCGCGTTGAATTCTAGTGATCAAGACATTCACGCAGAAATTTCATCATGGGAGGGGCTTCGGCGACTCCGCTCGCTTCCTGTAATCACGTCACTACTAGAGCAAGCTCCTGATTGTTTAACCTGTGCGTTTTTCCACCAAAGTTCACATTTTTCAACTCACGCGTTTGCCGCGGCAATGCTCAATTCGAGGCATTCACATGAACTTGACGCGCGAATGAGGCAGAATCGCGTCTACCGCGCCACGCTAAACGCCTCATTTGCGCCACGAGACCTCCATATGCGCGTCTTCACATTTACTTAACATTGAAATCACTCACGCTTGATGCCTCTACCGCGGCTGGTGTGAACACAGCATTAGTCACTTTAAGATGCCAGCAGCCAAAAACTGGCAAGTTTGCCCAGCAGATGGAGTGAAAAATGCTTAAAAAAGTTTGAAAAACATCTATACTGGTTTTACATTATTATTAATAACTGAACTGCAGTGTCTACGTGATTTTGAAAACTATGTTTACTGTGGTAACCTTTTAGACAATAAGTTTATGGAATGTAGTAGGAGTAATACAATCTGCTTCATTTTTATTGCAACAACTACAGTCATAGTTACAATGAAACACAGCTCTGTTGGTTCTATGTGGTTTTTATAAATAACACCGTTGAACGCAGTTAAGCTATGGTTCCTGTGCGGGAATTGTAGTAAATTTTCATAAGGTATGGGTGTATTCTTGGATGTAAATTAGGAAACCTGTATTGTTTGTACTTCTAGGTTCTTGTTTGAAGTTCCAGGTCTATTTCGTCGTCACCGGTCTCTGTGGAACAACCACCCAGAAAGCTTGTGTATAGCTAACTCGCAGTTTAAACACATCAAGGACATTTTAAACGCCGGCCTTGTAGCAATTCATTGAAGTTGGGATGCTAGAAGCTTCTCTTACATTTCTCTTTCCATAATATATGCCAAAACCTCAGTCTTGTGAGGATGTAGAGGTACATAATGAAATATTGTCAGATGAATACTAAAGCGTTGACCTCTTCTGGGTAGGTTACTCTTCTCATACTCTTTTGAGGAGGTGGGTGTGTCTCATTGTCAAGTATTCTGGCTGTGCTCCATTACCGAATTAAGCCTAGGTCCTCATCTGATCGTGCAGCACTGCAGGCTGTACTGACATCTGCATAATGTAGGAGGTGATTCATGCTTTTTCACTCTAAATCTGTTTTTTCATAGCTTTAAGGGTTTTTTCCAGGCTTTTTTGGGGAAGATATCTGGATACGATAAAACTGTAGAGAGACAAGGTCACCTGGTCATGAGACTTGAGAATGGGTGAGGATGCTTAGTGAAGAGTTTGTGTTTTTAAGGACGTCATTTTAAAGGGAATTTGGCAATATCACACTGACTGTGTGCTTACAGTTCATGTTGGACTGTTAGCATGCTAGAAAAATGGTGTGTCTCTAAATTCTTTCACTTTAACACATCACAGATTTGTGTACATGGGTTACCAATGCGTAAAGAGAATATATATATATATATATATATATATTCATATGTTGAATAAGCAATTTTCAGGATGCATGTGGCTTAATATTTGTAATTTTTTTTTTTAAGTGCCGTCATGTTAAATTCTTACATGAGGGTCAACATATCGACCACTAAATAAGCTCAAAATATGAATCATTTATGGCACCTCCGTCAGAAATGAAATATTGATATTAATTGAATCCTCTCGCCACACTACAAAAAATTATTTTGTATTTTTTTTCAGTACAGGTATTAGGGTTGGGCAAATTTTTTTTTTCAGATTAATCGTTTTTTTTTTTAAATAACCTGATCCTGTTTGATCAAGGAATGCGACTGTTTTGACTTTTTTCAGCATACATTTTTCATTTTGCTTCAAAATTGTATTGTATTTAACAAAATAGTTTGCATTTGAAAATTTGACATGGGTTCTGTTTTAATGTACCGAAATCGATCTGATAGCTTATGAATCGAAATCGAATCGATCCGGAACAACTGAATCGATACCCAGCCCTAACAAGTATGTAAAAAAATTGAAATCAAGGTGCAATTTCTTAATAAGCAAAATAAGTTTCTTTTTAGATAAAAAATATAACATTTAAGTGAATTTTGTTTACAACAAACAAAAATAATAATTATCTGCCAATGTGGTAAGACATTTTTTTCTTTAATTTTTATTTGAATGAAGTGTTAAAGAAAAACAATTTTTTTCTTACCTAATTGACAGATTGTTTTGCTAGCACAAATTCACTTAAATTTGATATTTTTTTATCTAAAAACTGTAATTTTCTTTTAGCTCATCATTTTTTTTATATTTGTACTAAAAACAAGACAAGAATACTTAGTGTCTTTTTTTTGCAGTGCACGTATTATTATGTTCATCAAATACTTTTACTTCTAAATTCTCCTAATTCAGAAATACCGGCACTTTGTTGGAGGAATCTGCTAAACACAATGTTGATTTTTTAGCAAAGTACTCAAAGTGCCCAGCCGACGAATGTAAAATGACTGTGGATCACATTCAAACTTGGGTCCCTTGTGAGTATTTGAACCTGAATGCATTCCGAATGTGGCATCCACAAGCGTCACAGCGCCCCCTAATGTGTGCTTCAGTTTCTTAATTTTTTAGTTGCATCTTTAGTAATTTTACAACTATGTTTTGTCCAAAGAAGTACATATTTTTTGGAAGTGGAGGTTTTTGCCAAAAAGCTTTCATGCACTTAGAGGGTTTTGCAGCGAAAGACAGTCAAATTTGTTTAATACCTATGAAATGACTAAAATGACATTTGTGAAAACAAGACATTTACATTTCTGACTAATAACCTTTTCATTAAAGTGAAATTACTGAACCTAAACATAAGAGCCCAATAAAAAATCTCAACACTTTATACTGGAGTCATAAGAGCATTACACCTGACAAAACTAAGTGGGGATGACATCTGCTTAGAGTTTTGCTTTGAGTTTTTCTTTTTATCCATGCTGAATTTGTCAGCTCACCCAACTCAAGACCAAACCAAAACCATCTGACAGGAGAATGTTTACGGATATTGACTGCGCCGCTCTCTGTGTGGTTCTATTGGAGCCACATTTGTTTGATGGCTACAGTTCCTTGGACTTGAAAAGCTCAAGTTTTGCAGATTCAGGAAGGTTGTTGATTTATCTGTAGCTCCTTGACAGGAATTTGAAGATCTTGGCTACACCGGTATGGATCCTTATGGATTTATATAGCATAATGCTCTCCGTAACTATTAATAACTGAGATATTTGTTTGCATTATTGAAAAATGGAGAGGCAGCAAAAACATCCCAGGATATGTAAGTTGTTAACTGAGGATTTTCTTCAAAATTATTTACACACATACGCAGCAATAGTTCTCAGTGACTTTGATCGTATTCATCAAATTGAAAGGAAATAAAACATCCCTTGTAAGATTCAATCCTAGAACCTTTTAATTAATAGTCCAGAGTATATTATAGAAATCTTATGATGTCTAAAACCCATGTTTACGTTTTTTTCAGATAACACTTGTTGGGTTGTTTCAACCAGTTGTTGGGTAAATATGGACAAACCCAATTGTTAAGTTGAATTTACCTAACGAATGCCCATATCTGACCCAACCATGAGTTAGAAACAACCCAGCCTAGGGTAATTTAATCCCAGTGGTTGATTTGTCCATGTTTTACCCAACAATGGGTTAAAATAACCCAGCTTTTTTCACTTCAGTAGCCTATATAAGATTTTTATAGTGCAAAACCACATGGTTACCAAACTGGATCTGCCTTGATTTCTTTTACCACCCTGTCCTCTAAACATGAATCCAACTGACACCAGATAATCTTATCCAGGACATGCTTTGGCAAACGGGGGTCATCCAGTCCAGATTTGGGAATGCGTAGGTGGTGTGGCCCTGCCCGGCTTAAAGTCCAAAATGGGCGTCTAGACCACAAGGCACGGCAGGCCCGCCACAGCCCAACCAATGGCCGAAGGAACTCGAGGTCTCAGCATTTTTCACTGCCACTCCACTTGGCCTACTGTACTGAGATCAGTGAGGAAATAAGGGCCCTGATTGTTGAAGCCGCATAAAGGCTTGTTTCATGAGCGAGATTGCGTTTTAGTCAGAAGATCGACACCTACACTTCAGAAATACACACTTGCCTTGTGCTGAGAGGAACAATTGAGGGGTTTCAGCCTGTGGTTAATGGAGACATTGCCCTTGGCTCCTGATCTGAGGCCAATTTTTTGTGCAAACAGAAAAGAGAGACTAAATTTAGTGTAACAGACCAGGACATTCAGAGATTTCCATCCTACTCTGCTGTGGTTATTTCTTGATTTAACTCTTAAGTTTAGGCTTGGGTGTTTTAGAGATACAACGAGACCCACAGGAAATAAAATGTACAAACAATCTCTTTACAGAAGCAGTAAGACCTTATGAAGTAAGATGATTACTTGTGTATTTTATGCTTATTGGAGTTTCACACTGTTAGCTTAGCAACATGCTATCATCAGTACCTATTAAAACAAATTGCAAGTTGGGTCTCTGGTGCTAAATGCTATTTGCCTGTTGTTTCTTTTGTAACACATGTCTTTTATGAGGTTTATGTTGGTTTTAATTTTGTCTAAAAGGGTAGCTGCCAAACTGAAAATGAATGGAAATCTGATTGAAATCTCCTGGAGTCAACATGTTGCAACTCTTGCTTAGATTGTTCTTCCAGAAGAAAACATCTAAGACTAAGTTAAAACTAAAATAAAACATAATTGGAGAGTGTCCAAAGCTGTAAGTGTAAAGTTTGCTGTAATAGGATGTGGGATCTGTGTATGAATGTACCAGCGGTGTGAGGGATGCTTTGGGTCTAGAGTCACAAATGTTTGATCTGTTTGGTTGTGTTTGTGTAGGTGTACTCAGAGAGTGGATGTGGGTTTATTGTATTGGTGCCAGACTCTGGGTTTTTGACCACCTCTCTGAAGTTCTTTGATGTTCTTGTAGACTTTGAGTCTGTGTGTCACAGAACAAACAGTCTTTGGCATGAGCTACTGTAGTAGACCAGCCTGTTACCATTACAATGAAACATTTCCACCCTGCAGTAAAACCTAAAGTTTGAACATTTGTGACAACATTTAAACAAGTAGAAAACCCTTAAAAGGTGCAATGTGGAACTTTAACTCATTGCCCGCCAGCATTTTTTTTGATTTTCACAAAAGTTTTACAAAATGCCTTCCAGGTAGGGATGGGACGATTACCGGTTTCACGATTAACCACGATAAAATGTCCTGAAGGTTAGTATTTTCGTTTAGAATTTAATTATCATTAAAACCGTGTTTGATTACCGTAATTATGAAAACTCGCGGTATATCCTGTCCAGCCAGAATCAGTTTGACGCATGTGCGCACATGCAACATAGTTTTTTGCACAAGAAGGCACTTAAGGGATAATGTATTGTATTCATTTACGGTAAACTTATTACACAGATTTATTTATTTATTTTACCACAAAAATAATTTCAGGGACATCAAAACCACGATAATATTGATAATCGTGATAACTTTGGTCACTACTTCCAGGAAAATTTTCTTCTAAAATATATAAACATACAAATATATCAAATGAAAGAACAGACCCTCTGCTTTCAAACAAACAACAAACAAACAAACAAACAAAACGGGAAAAAAAAACGTGTCATCCTATTTATATTTTTTTCTCTGCTTATAAACTCTTAAATATTAGTGATGCGCGGGTCAGCGTTTTTCCAACCCGCGGGTCCCGCTTTTATGAAATATTTGGCTAGCCCCAACCTGCCCCGCACCAATGTATCTATATTTACAACACGCACCGCCCCGCACCCCCGACCATTAAAATAGACATTCTAGGCATTTGCAATGTAAATAAAAAGAAGCTTTATTTCAGCCTAAAAGTACTTGGAAACAGCCATTAGATTACATCGCCCTGTAAACTGGCAACAACATACGCGAATGAACCATAGAAACCAACATGGTCATATTAATATAGAGATCTTTTAATTATCCGTTTGTTTTGTTGTTGTGGCTGGCAGCGGGAGCTACTTGGGGCTTTCGTGACGTGGCGCCAAAGGTTTGGGGACATCAAGTTACGTTGCGCAAATTACGTTGCCACGTAGGCCTACGTAATTTAAAGGAATAGTCTACTCATTTTCAATATTAAAATATGTTATTACCTTAACTAAGAATTGTTGATACATCCCTCTATCATCTGTGTGCGTGCACGTAAGCGCTGGAGCGCGCTGCGACACTTCGATAGCATTTAGCTTAGCCCCATTCATTCAATGGTACCATTTAGAGATAAAGTTAGAAGTGACCAAACACATCAACGTTTTTCCTATTTAAGACGAGTAGTTATACGAGCAAGTTTGGTGGTACAAAATAAAACGTAGCGCTTTTCTAAGCGGATTTAAAAGAGGAACTATATTTTATGGCGTAATAGCACTTTTGGGAGTACTTCGACTCGCCTGAAAAGTCCACTCCCCTTCTCACTCTCATAATGGGAGAGGGAGGGTGTTACTGCGCCGAGTCGAAGTACTCCCAAAAGTGCTATTACGCCATAAAATATAGTTCCTCTTTTAAATCCGCTTAGAAAAGCGCTACGTTTTATTTTGTACCACCAAACTTGCTCGTATAACTACTCGTCTTAAATAGGAAAAACGTTGATGTGTTTGGTCACTTCTAACTTTATCTCAAAATGGTACCATTGAATGAATGGGGCTAAGCTAAATGCTATCGAAGCGTCGCAGCGCGCTCCAGCCCTTACGTGCACGCACATGATAGAGGGATGTATCAACAATTCTTAGTTAACGTAATAACATATTTTAATATTGAAAATGAGTAGACTATTCCTTTAACCTTATCAAAGAACCTAATAAAATATGAAGAAATATATTTCCAAATATTTAACATATGCTACAGGGAATTAGACGCATTATACATGTTTTTTTATTTTGTTTTTAATGATCCGCCCCGCAATAATGTTACAATTTCAGAGCACGCGGGTTACAAGACTATTAAGTATGGGTATTTTTCTTAAAAATAAAGAAAAAAATGTAGCAAAAAGCTGAAATAATTGCATTTTTGTGAAGGAATTTTGTTAGAGATCAGATTCAGAACGATTATCAAAACATACACAGAGTTTAAAATTAGTAAATAATTTTTTTGCTTAAATTTTTTTTTAATAAATTACGTAATCTAGTGGATTATCACGGTATTACAGATTATCATAAAACCTCATCAGAAACACTTTTTTTCATGCAAATGTTTAATGGCTGGGAAAGAGTTAAGAGGAATCTCTTGACAGAAATGCAATATAATCTACATAACTATATTACTAGTGGTATATAGACCTTACATAATGAATTGTATTGTTTTTATTACCTTAGAATGAGACATTTTTATCTACATACACCGGGGGTCTCCTTACATTGAAGTTATGTCATGTTTCTACAGTAGCCCTTAATGGACAAACTGTTCAACAGAGCGCATTTAGTTTCTATGTTGTCTCAGGCGAAGACATGTTTGTCCTGTGGCAGCTACCGTAGCTTCTCATTGCGTTTCGAAATTGAGGTTGGTTGCAATTTGCAATTTCACCACTAGAAACCTACTTAAAGATCAAACTGGATCTTTAATCTCCAACTATAGAAAATGTGTCATACAGAAGTGTTGCATTTTGAAATGTCTTTTTGTAATCAACATTTCTAAATTTTTGTCATTTCACATTGCAGTGCATTCTGGGATTGCACTGTGTTTTAGCCAGTTGAGTATGTTGTATACATTTTGCAGTCAATAAGGTTGCTCATCATAAACAAATCATCTTTCTAAAGTTTGGCTTAGTCCTCACTCGGAAACCCCCTTAAGGAAAGTCGTGCACGGGAAGCCATCTCTAAACGGTGTTAGTTGTTAAGGCTTTTTTCGCTTAAATGCTTCCCTCTGGAGTTTTGAACTGTGCAGTTTTACGCACACACTCTCTCCGTTTGATGCGCTGAAGTAAGCTTGGCACAAAACATGGAAATTATTCAGAGAGCCACAGAATAATGAGTGCGTCTGACTTTGAAGCATGGTTTCTGTGTGTTTAAAGCCGTACTTAGAGTTGTCAAAAAAGCAAAATTTCTCATTACCAAGATGCCACAGTAAAAACTAATGCTATTGAACACAAGTTCTATTTTTCAGACGTTGAGTCAAGCACATTTGAACAAATTTAATACAAAAATGGTGTGGGGCCTATACACAATTCAATTAGTAACCCTTAAAATAATCAAATTTAAGTTAAACAAATTATTTCTTTTAGGTGTTAAATTAATTTAACTCTCACTTTTTTGTAGTGTAGATTTTTCAGTTTCAGTTTTTCAGGTATTCGAAAGAAAAGTCAGCAATAAAATACAGAACAAACTGTGCAACAGAACGTATTAAGAAGCCCACATTATTCAAATACACATTTAGAAATTGAAACAATGTAATATAAAATATTTGGAAAGCTTTTTAAAAGTCTTTGCTGGAACACAACCCGATAGGTTGTATGCAATGTAAGTTGCTTTTGGGTAAAAGCGTTAAAAATAAAAATACATTAATATTATTATTAGATATAGTGGATACCTCAGTGTGGATATATGAATATATTAATTCAGTGCTGTCAAAGTTTAAGTGAGAATCAAGTCCTTAATTAAAGTAAAGGACACGGCAGGTCACGTTTACAGTATATTGTATGCGCAGGGTATTTAAAGTGTTGGTTTTCTCAGTTGACCTGCTTTTACTGGGGTTTTCTTTTACCGAGCCAAAACAAACTGCACCTAGTTACAATACACACATACACAGTCACACTCACACATAACCACACATTTTGGGCATTGCCAGTCTCCCAGGGGAAGTCCCTTGGCACAAACTGATATACACACATGCTCTCTCTCTCTTTCTTTCTCCCTCGCTCGCTCGCTCGCTCTCTCCTTCTTTCCTCACATGTGCTAAGCTTCCGACGGAACTCGAGGCTCATTTTTACAGCCCTCTGTTAAGAGGCCGTACAGTATCGTACTCATATTGTGTTTTCTACCTATAATTTCAGTCAAGGTTTCTCGCACTTGTAATTTAGTTTTAATAGGCCATTTTTCACCTTCTCTTTTGCTCGAAAAATAAAAAGGCTGGTTTTGCTATCGCACCTTTAAAATCCACATGAAATGGCATTCACAGCCCATTTAACTTCGATAATGTGATGCATTTCTGAATGAAACAGGATATTTAATGGGATAAACCTGAAGGCGGCACTACTAAAAGTAAATTTTCCATACCATTCCATTAGCATGAAGTGATGTCACCCCAAAAAAAGTCATTTCAGAGACAACAACACATGTCACAGGGTTCCCACGGGTCCTTGAAATCCTTGAAAGTTTGTGAATCTGGGGGAAAAGTTCAAGGCCCTGGGAAGTTTTTGAAAATATACATACATAGATACAGGGCATTGAAAGTGCTTGAATCTATTTTATTCAAGATCCATATTAGATCCATAGACTTTTTAAGCACACGTGCTAAACTGTTTGCTTTAAATGTTTATATCTTCTGTATGCGAATGTTGATTCATACCAAAATGCTTTTTTGCATAGTTGTGTTTGACAAATAAAAACGTCTCGGGTTACGTATATAACTGTTGTTGCCTGGGAAGGGAACGAGGCGCTGCATCTCCCTTGCCATACTTCCTGTAACGCCATCTTTGGCAATATTTCAGATAGCGATATACTTCCTGGCTCCCACGTCACCCTGTCTTTGTCGTTAAGCCTCACCATTGGTTGAATTTGATATACACATTCAGACGCACTTAACCTTGGAGGCGTCTCCAAAGTTTCACCGCAGTGACGCAGCACGAGTTCCCTTTAAAGGGAACTGTAACAATGTATCTTTAAAGGTAACACAATGTAACCTTGCTCTCACTCGAAATGTGTCCCCATATTTTGTCCTTGAATTTAAAGGTATTGGACCTGGAAAGTCCTTGAAACGTCCTTGAATTTGAAGTTAACTAAGGTGTGGGAACCCTGAAGTCAGTAATTGAATTTTTCATCCAAAAAATTATGAATTAACAGTTTTTTTTCAGTGGTGATAATAGGACTGCATGGTATTGAAGAAAAATGCATTATGTGATAGCTTGCTAAAAATATTGAATATCTGATATGATGAAGCTTTAAAGTTAAATCAAGTTTTAACATTTAAAATTAGATAACCAACTTACATTCTTTCTGGGAAAAAGAAAGCATCTCTTTCTTCGTCTCACCAGTCTTTCTGCTATCTGCATCGACCTAAAACTTTAACTTTACGTAATGTTTTAAAATCATTCGGTTGTTGCAACCCATTGCGTTATGTATATTGCAGTATGCACATTTGTAATATTGCGGTAATTACTCTCTGTCAATGAACCAAAGTCGATAAGACTACATCATGCCCTGATTTAGTCTTTATATACCTGTACCGGCAGTTATACTGTTCTGAGATCAGCGTTGTCTTGTTCAGGTCCTGGCTTTTCATATGTAGAGTGTGACAAAAAGAGAACGGGGGCTAATCTGGGCGTGGGCAGACAAGTCGTGCCAAACCTATCCCTGCTGCTAGCTGCCCTACATATGCTGCTGAAATAGTCATCGCGGACAGACACAATTACTCACCGCTGCATGGTGTGCTTGTTAAAGTATGCCAGAGCATGCTCATTTTCTCACTCTTAGTCTTTTTCTCTGTCTGTCATTCTCTAGTCTTATAGTCTCCAGTCTATATCCCATGTGTCTGTGATCGAAGCACAGCCGTTGAATGTAACAAGAGACAGGTGAACATGTGCTTTGTCTCCGGTAGGGAGTGTGTCTGTGTCAGCGTGTGATTAATTTTAACATCGACCCATAGGTTGCATCAAACGTCTCTGGTGACACTTGGCTGTGTGCTGCCTCACGTACCACCCAGGCTGGTCTGGGGTCAGACCGAGGGTCATTGCTTTCCCTCTTTGTCTGTGGTGGAGATGGATTTAAGTTGGAATTTTTAGACTGACCTCAGATCATGTTTGCAATTGGGGGTGGAGGAAACAATGTATAGGATGTAGGTTTCAAATTCAGTTCAAATTTATGTATGTAGTACTTATTAATAATTTGCATTGTTTTTAGGGCTGTATATCAGCAAGAATCTTGCGATACGATTGTGATGCCAGGGTTGCGCGATGCTATATGTTGCGGTACATTGCAGTGCTGTAAAACGAGGTGATATATATTGGGATATTTCCTATTTTTGGAATATAATAGGATATAATTTTAGGAAAGCTGTCATTGATAAGACACCAGGCAAACCTTAGCAAAACATTTGTGGTGCACTATGCTAGTACTCCTGTTTAAGTTCAGAGATAAGAAGAATGCTATCTAGTGGTCGGGATTTAAACTCCAAACGAAACTAAACTTTCATGAATCTTTTTTTATTCGATATTGCACTTAATTTTATTTTAAAATCTATACAGTATTGCAGAACAGAAAATATCATGATACTTTTATTTATTGGTATCTCCTTACACCCCAAATTGTTTTATAGCAGCTTGACATAAAAAAGAATACAAAAAACAGGAAATTTCTTAAATATAATGTCAAAAAGTACACCTTTGTACCTGAAGGGTGCATGGGTGCATGTAATGGTACCTATAATTTTTAAAGGGTACCACCTCAGTGGTGGCTTTTGTACCATTTTTCTGACATGACAGTGTAAAATAATTGACTAAATATAAACTCTTGATTTTTCTCAAAAGTGACAGCCCTAATTTATAACACTAAAACCCACTCTAAACCTAAACTATCACGGCAAACTATATATCACTGGAAAACTTTCAGAATGAAGTTTTCATATTTCAAGGTCATCTGATGATAGAAATAATGTTGTGGCAATTTTTTGTTACATGAGCTCCCCCCATAGGAATGCATATTAATTATTATTTATTTCTAACACTAAATCCTGAAACCTCTAAGAATGTAGTTTACATATTTTAAAACCTTTTTGCATCAATAATAATGCAGTGACAGTAATTTATTAATTTGTGACAAGAGTATGCAGCAAACCGTTGACACCTAGTGACCGCTGTTGGTAAAACCACTAAAAGTGTGACACACACCAAAGTTTTTGTGATTTAAACTTGAAATTTTGATCACAACTACTTGAGATTTATAGCTTTATGTTTGCATTATTACTTTTGTAAAATATTTACATTTTTATAATTTTATTATTTGCATTATTTTTATTTATTAAAATAAATTTAAACTGCTATAACAATTTTTTACCTCTAGACACGTCTTAAAGTGTCTTCTTTAAAACAAGCCTAAATAAGATTAGGGTTCTAGACCAAAAAATGCCAGAGTTATATTAATTTGAAGGTGTAGATCACAGTTTCACCCCTCGCCAATTAAAAGGGATTTGCGCCAGTTAAGGGGTTAATACAATATGTTGTACTGCCTTAGGGCCCTACTTCTTGTCTACCAGTATGCACTATACTGACCACTGTATCCTTGCAGAAGGCACTTAACGCCAGTTTGCTTTAGAGAAATTGTCTCTATACCCTTCAATATTGCTTTTCTATATTGCTTTCATAATTGTACATTATCCCACTTATTGCATGGCTAATTACATCATAAGTAAAGTTAGGAACATTAAATATTGACTTGAAATATTTCACTTGCTAATTTTTAACAAATGCAGACCTTCTCCAAGGAATATCCGTTTACTTTCGGTTTTAAGACAAGCCAAGACGTTCAAATGTCACGAAAACGCTATTTGGTTGAATCATTTGTAAATATAATGTCATATATGTTATTAAAAGACATATTTATATTTAATTTGTAATATTAAACTACCTGTAAAAATGATTTGCTGCATCCTGGTTACAGTGTTTTATTAGTTTTGAGCAGTTGTTATCTTG
This sequence comes from Misgurnus anguillicaudatus, assembly GCF_027580225.2. NCBI lineage: Eukaryota > Metazoa > Chordata > Actinopteri > Cypriniformes > Cobitidae > Misgurnus > Misgurnus anguillicaudatus. Next base: position 11,281,323 of record NC_073339.2, on the reverse strand, counting down.
GAATAACAAGCCTGCATATGTGGCGACTGGCCAATCAGAATCAAGCATTCCAACGAGCCGTGTAATAAGTATATATACAGTGTATGTAGTGTGTGTGTGAGCATGTGGTCAGCCCAAGTGTCCACATATGTCTCCTGAAACATAATACCGTGCTCACTAATGCACTGTCCATTAGTAATCTTACAACACGACGGACATCTATGTTCATATGTGTGTGTGCGCAGGCCTGGAGTGATTCACATTCTCTATTAGATTTCACAAATTTGGAAGTGTGGGCTGTGTGTGCAGTCATGCGTGTGGCAAACCTGCTTTTGCATACATGTGTGTTCTGTCAATCAAAGCACAGAATCTCTCTTTCTCTCTCTCTCTCTCTCTCTCGTTCATTTTCCTCTATTGCTCACACTGTTTACACAAATGGAATCAATAAAACTGCCTGTAATGCTGTAATCAGGGGATTTATTCGTGTTCTTCGATCAGTACCCGCACCCTTTGGCTTACAGTCACATTTTACTTTAATTTAAAGCCGGTTAGACTACACTGATCTCAGAGCAGTGTTAAGCCAGCTCCTTAGAACACATTGAAAGTTTGAAACACCCCGTCTTCCTTGCCAAACACCAGATGGTTTATTTCACTGTAACTTTTGGTTATTAGTGGTGCTTGCTAAAGCATTACAACTGAGGTTAGGGATACGAATGGGCACCGAACCAATTGTTTTAAGATGTGAGGACATGAACAGCTGCTTTCTGAGGACAGATATACAGTATGTGTTTCCTTATCTATCTTAGCTATCAGACTTGTCGAACATATAAAGTTGAAGGAGGCACCTGAAACATATCTACGGTTCAGCCAGGAATGCCCTAGAAATCGCTCGGATCACCCTGTATTGTCATAAAAAAGGTCAGAAATGGTCCCAAGCTGTCACTGGGGCAGTACCCTTTAAATGGTCCTATTATGTACCATTTAGGTACGGATGGGTGATTCTCACGAAAACCAGACTTAGAAGGTTCCAGCATCAGAATTTTTTAAAAAGCCATTGAAGCCAATGTTTTTGCACATATAAGATTAAGGTCTAAACTTACTATAACCATTATTTTTAGAGGATTTAAAATATTTCCTATAGAATTATTTACATTTTTTAGATGATTATCAAAAATTATCATTACCGCAACATGATATTACATTAAATATATGCATTTACAAACTCGTGTTTTGGTATTGAGAACTATAAAGTTAATCTAGGTACTATGACAAACAAAATTTCAACTTTTATCTGGAGAGAAAAAAATATGAACTGCTTACCTGGTAGTCATCTTGAGTATCACAGTCAATTATGTCCCTTCCAACTATTTTTTTTTTTTGAAAATGTTAGTTCCTTGAGGCCTTAAACAAAGATTGAAAATTGTTGCGGAGGATGAGAAAATTTTTCTTGGACACATTTATATTCCTTATTATAGTCTCTACATTTACCAATGATCACCAAATACCACATGTTTCTTTACTGTAAATGTTTATAGTATAACATGCACTGAAGCTTTTGATTTTTTAGACGTTTTAATTATAAATATTTCCATGTCAAAGAACCCAAATCCATTCATGGACACGTTGCGGTAATGAAATTTTCCCCTTAAATGTGGAAAAAAATTGGTTTGTATGATGTCATTTGAAATAATGTGCAAAATAGTACATGAAGAGATGTTTGTAACTATATGCTTCTTATTTTGATACTCTTACTTTGCATTTACTTTTTTATCAAATTTTATCAGTCTAATTTCACAAGAATCACCCGGATATGTATGTATTTGGTACCTATGAGGTCCTAGTTTGCTTTGGCAGTTTCTCTCTTCAATAAAACAGTTTATTGAGCAGATGTTCTGCGTTCGCTATTTGTGGTTCCAGGTGGATGAAGTCAGTATGAAACGTCAAGTTTTTCCCATTACGAAATCTGTCACCCTGCTGAAACTCACTCAGCAAGTCATTTTGGAGACCGTTCGAATCATTTCTAAAAAACTTCCAAAAACTATTTTCTTTAAAGCTCTGACATCTTGCAAGTCCGACATGCAAACTGAACTAGGTGTAGTTGGTTGTCAATGACATGCACACATCGCGTGATCAATCTGCCTGCATTAAAAGGGGGGTCACATGAGGCCTTCATTATTTGGATCACAGGACATATACTGTATGTGTGAAAGAGAGAACAAGCAATTCAATTTACCCACAAATCTATTAAGCATTCAGCAACTTCCTCAATTGGTAAAGCACTGTATTTGGAGTCCTTTGGTTAAAGGGTCTGCCAAATGCATAATGTAATTACATAGGTAGCAAAAACAGATAAGGGTCAGAAAGCGGGTGAAAAATAGTCGACTAATTTATGTTTGGTGCATGAAGCATTGACTACCAAATGGACTTTAGGGGGAATAAAAGTACAGAGGTGTAGAATATGGCCCTTTTAATAGTGCACAGCGGTCCCCCGATGTACCTCCATAACAAGGATCACTGTTTAAAGTGTCATGAAATATGCATTGAAGTGTGTGACCTGAATGAGCCCATTCACGGAGCTGCACGACAGAGCTCACCTTCCTGTAATGTAGTGAAACACTGTTTTACCAGGAGGGACCCCTGATGCAGCGCTTTGAAAGGACTAATGATGAGGTTTATGTGGCTCACACACTTATCTTTGACTTTGCTGGAGTCAGAGTCACTCTCATCTCTAACAGGACACCTCACGGAGCGGGATTTAAAGTTGGCCCCCCGGAGAAGCTCTGTGATGTGACTTTTTAAGCATATTCATACTTTTACATTACATATACATTTATGCATTTGGCAGATGCTTTTTGTCAAAGTGATACATTTTCAAATGTACATTATATTGCATTTCTGGTAGATGTGAAAGTCGGCACACCTCTGATCTACTGGTCGTCCTTCAATGTGATGCCCAGCTGATGCCTGACCAACGACCACCGGCAGGACCCGCTTAATATCCGCTTAATCTTTGCTTAATCTCCGCTTAATCTCCGCTTAAGCTCCTTATCCGTTTATATGTGTGTATATACATGTATATCTCCCAAGGGTTTTTCCCTCCTAGGACTTTTATTTTTATTTCCTCGGCTAAACAACCCGGGGTTTTTGTTTTTTTTTCTCCTAGGGGGTTTTTTACCCCGGGGAGGTAGCCTGCTTTGGCTTAACTTAGCTTCTTCTTCTAGACGTTACATTAGTAATATGCTCGCTCATAATGTCGCGTCATAGCCGCAGCAAATTTGACTGCTTATGCTATTGTGTATTATGTTATGCTTTCTGTCGTTTTTCTGTGCTTTTACTGCTTCTATTAATGTAAAGCTGCTTTGAAACAATTGAGTATTGTGAAAAGCGCTATATAAATAAAATTGAATTGAAAAAAAAAAATTTCTGTCAAGAGATCCTTCTAAAAGTTATACAGTGCCCCTTTAAATGTATTTTTTAAGAATATTTGATTACTTCACATTTTATTTAAAACTTGATTATTTAAATAATTTATTTATTATTTAAATTAAAAATGTGTGACAGCTGTTTGTGTTACTACTAATGCAAAAACTATCTTTCTTATTTATTATAATTTTGTCTATTTAGTGTTTTCAGTAAAATTATCTAAACATTCTTAAATCAAGATGCATTTTCTTGATAAGCAAACTTACTTAAGAAAATAAGTAGAGATCAACCGAAACTGATTTTTTAAAACCGGTACCAAATATTTGGATGCTTATGTGCCCGATATTCAATATGCTGCACCGATTTTTATTTACTGTTATACTACTGTTTTTGACACAGTTATTACAACACTACTTGCATACAGTGTAATAAATAGGGGTCTGAAAGAGTGAAGAATAATATTAATTTAATGAATAATATCACTGGAATAATACATTGTCAGGAAAGTAACAAACAAAACAGATTATATGTCATTGAATTTCTTAACTGGTATTTTATGTCAGAATAATAAATATTTTGTTGTTATAGCTTATGAAATGGCTGATGACAAAGCCAGGGCTCCAGGCTAACTTTTTCACTAGGAGCACAGTGGCCCCCAACTGAAAATTTTAGGGGCGCAACCAGAAAATTTAGGGGCACACGCCATAAATCAACATGCTAACCAAATATTCACATTTCTACAAATTTCCAATGTATAACTAATAAATACTTTAATGATAGATGCAGAAAGTACAATGTGCTGTTTTCAATTCAGTGTCACATCACAAAAAAAGGTCAAATTTACACTAATTTAATTCTGCGTTTTTAATTCCACCAAGCATTCATTCATGGCTGTTTTATTCATGTAAAGCTATGACGTTATTGGGCCAGATATATCAGTCGATCTATAAAAATAAGCTTAGTTTTTAGCAAAAAAAAGTGAATTTGTGCTTAAAACAAACAAATAATAAAAAAAATAGTACAGCAAAATCTTTTCAGAGATTCAGAGATGTTCCATATAGGAACACACAGTGTTGGATGTGTGTGTGTGTGTGTGTCCATTCTTAATCATTTTCTTCCACGCTCACCCTCTCATCCAACTACTGGCTCTCACTCCTGTCTCCCCGCCCCCTGTTGCTATGGAGACTCAGGAAGTCTTCCAGGTACCCCAGTGGTTGGGAAATTAAACAACTTCTCTTCTGCCTGTCCACATGTACATCTTCTCTTCCACTGTCTGTTTGTCTGTCTGTCTGACTGTCTGTCTGTCTATCTATCTAATTTGTCTATCTGTGTGTCTGTCTATCTATCTAATTTGTCCGTCTGTCTTTCAAATTTTTCTGTCTGTCTGTCTAATTTGTCTGTCTATCTAATTTGTCTATCAATCAATCTATCTGTCTGTCTGTCTGTCTGTCTGTCTGTCTATCTAATTTGTATGTGTGCTTGTCTGTCTGTCTGTGTGCTTGTCTGTGTGCCTGTCTGTCCGTCCGTCCGTCCATCCGTCCATCCATCCATCTATCCATCTATCTAATTTGTCTGTCTGCCTATCTGTGTGCTTGTCTGTGTGTGTGTGTGTGTGTGTGTGTGTGTGTGTCTGTCTTTCTATCTATCTATCTATCTATCTATCTATCTATCTATCTATCTATCTATCTATCTATCTATCTATCTATCTATCTATCTATCTATCTATCTATCTATCTATCTATCTATCTATCTATCTATCTATCTATCTATCTATCTATCTATCTAATTTGTCTGTCTGTCTGTCAAATTTTTCTGTCTGTCTGTCTAATTTGTCTGTCTTTCTAATTTGTCTATCAATCTATCTGTCTGTCTGTCTGTCTATCTAATTTGTCTGTGTGCCTGTCTTTCTGTGTGCTTCTCTGTGTGTCCGTCCGTCCATCTATCTATCTATCTATCTATCTATCTATCTATCTATGTGTCTGTCTGTCTGTCTGTCTGTCTGTCTGTCTGTCTGTCTTTGTGTCCGTCCGTCCGTCCGTCCGTCCGTCCGTCCGTCCGTCCGTCCGTCCGTCCGTCTAATTTGTCTGTCCGTCCGTCCGTCCGTCTAATTTGTCTGTCCGTCCGTCCGTCTGTCTAATTTGTCTGTCCGTCCGTCTGTCTGTCTGCTTGTCTATGTGTGTGTCTGTCTGTCTGTTTGTCTATGTGTGTGTCTGTCTGTCTGCTTGTCTATGTGTGTGTCTGTCTATCTATCTAATTTGTCTATCAATCTGTCTGTCTGTGTGCCTGTCTGTCTGTCTGTCTGTCTATCTATCTAATTTGTCTGTCTGTCTGTCTGTCTGTCTGTCTATCTATCTAATTTGTCTGTCTGTCTGTCTGTCTGTCTGTCTGTCTATCTTTCTAATTTGTCTGTCTGTCTGTCTGTCTATCTATCTAATTTGTCTGTCTGTCTGTCTGTCTGTCTATCTATCTATCTAATTTGTCTGTCTGTCTATCTATCTATCTAATTTGTCTGTCTGTCTGTGTGCTTGTCTATGTGTGTGTCTGTCTATCTATCTAATTTGTCTGGCTGTCTGTCTATCTAATTTGTCTATCAATCTGTCTGTCTGTCTGTCTGTGTGTCTGTCTATCTAATTTGTCTGTGTGCCTGTCTGTCTGTCTTTCTGTGTGCTTGTCTGTGTGCCTGTCTGTCTGTCTGTCTGTGTGCCTGTCTGTATGTCTGTGTGCCGGTCTGTCGGTCTGTGTGTCTGTCTGTCTATCTATCTAGAACATCTATGCATACTGGTAACTTGTGATGGTTTCACTTTTATCATAGATCAGAATTGATGTATTCAGCAGGTTTTCCAGTTTTTCCAGGTCTGTCGAAGAGTCCATCACCTGGAAGCCATTAAATTCACATTTATGTAGAAGCATCTGACAAACCTCATAAAAGTCTTCCCTGTACACCGTAAACATCATGAGGACATCTGCTGAATGTCTAACATCCGAATAGGGAATGACCAAATGACACATTGAAAGCCCTCAGGTTGAATGTAAGGGATGCTGTTTTATAGGTGATGGTGATGCTAAATAGTCTGTTATGTTGTCTGTTAAGTGCATAAGTGTTGTGAGATTGTCTGTTAGAAGTCAAGTCAATTTTTGGAGAACTAATTCATTAGATTAAAGCAACCGCACAGCAATGCGGTAGTTTTGATGGATCTAGGTTTTTTTTGTATAGTTTCATTTCACGATGATGGTTTATTGAGCAGCTGTTTGCATGGTGAAACTCTCACAGGAAATAAATTCATCTCTTTCTAAGCATATGTGCTTTAGTTATACACTTTCAGACGGCTTTGCCCATTGTGTTGTATTTCATGCTGTTTATTGAAAAAAGATAGATTTGTATTAATTTGTTTAAGTTATGGTAAGAACCTAGTAAAATATTGAAAAACTGTGGTGTTTTCCTTAAAGGAATTAAATGAATAAAATCATATTATAATTTATGATATCTGACACAGATTCATTGCACTCCTCACCTTGTAAGTGTGTGAGAAAAATGTGCATGTGTGTTTGTTAGCCAGTGCGTGCCCTCAATTACAGATTGACTCAGATTTCATTTAGTCCACTTGCCCTGTGCAATGAATTCATGCATGACTGAGATGGTTTTGATGGAGATATTTCAGCAAGGTCAGCAGAAATAGGCGTCTGCTGTGTCCTATTTCATGAATCTGACCTTGTGCCACAGTAAAAAAAAATATTTGTTGGTTCAACTTAAAAATTTGAACCTGGTTTCCTTCAAATTGTGAGTTAATTCAACTTAAAAATAATAGTTAACTCAAAAATGTTCTGTCAACTAATATTTTTAAGTTGAATTATGGCAAAAAGGTAACTTACTTTTTTAGGTTGAAACTACTTTTTAACAACATTCTGACACTTAGCAATACAAATTTTAAGTGATTGATCTAAAAATGGCTCAACAGTTTTAATTTAAAACACAAATTCGGCCACATAAAAGTAAAATTGTGTCCATGAGCAAAATATTACATCTCAATCTAAAAGTTAATTCCTGACTGCTGATTTGTGCTATCGAGTTGACGTGACCTCATAATCCCTTCATAATCTTTTCCTGGTGCAATTTGGTTCCCACAAGGGCTAATTTCTAAACTTTCTCAATCTCTCATTTCTTGTAAATGTTTCTGACTAATGAAGAGCCCGCTGGGAATCTGGAGGCAGGGCACACGCAGGGTCACGTTTGCATGGGAGCAGCTCATAAAGAATCCGCTAGTTTTTGCTGATGAGTCCCGGTGGTTGTTTTTAATTCTAAGAAGCAAGTTTTACATTCAATTGTGGGATCCTTAGAAATAATTTAAAGCTATTTGTGTTTTAAATCCTCTAGTGGGGTGAGAATTTTGGAAAACAGAGTAAACTAATTGGATTTCAAAAAAAAAAAAAAAAACATGAGCTCTAGATAATCCACAGGGATCGCATCGTCATGCATGCAAATGAAACAGAATGGAGAAAACTTATTAAAAGGTGATATTTTATTTATGAGTTTTTCTTTTTAAACCATAATAAACCTGAAAACAAGTTGTAAAAGTGTGTGATGGGCTGTACATATATCATATATTTACAGTGATCATGGTGGTGACATAAAAAAGATTTTTTATTTTGGCCATTAAAGGTGCAATGTGTAACTTTTAGAAGAATCTCTTGACAGAACAGTGGCGGCAGTGAAAATCGCCGCAACATTTGTACAGCATTTCGTCCCTACGTTGTCTCATACGATAACATGTTTGTCCTGTGGTGGCTAACGTAGCTTCTCTGTGTGTTTCGAAATTGTGGGGTGAGCTGTGGACTAAGTCCCAGCCTGATTTCATAAGAATTCGTATGTATTTTACGAGTTGGATAATTTGTTCGAATTCCTATGAAGTTAATTGTGCGAAAACGTACGATTATCATAAAAAAGTAACGAAACCTCGCCCCTAACCCCAAAGTCACTGGAAAAGGCAAATCGTACAAATGTGGTCGTACGAATTAATACAAATTAGCCACCTCATAAACTACGTACGAATTGCCGTGAGATAGCGTTGGTGTTCCCTAAAGGCTGGAATACACTGCATGATTTCTGCCCTCCTATAAGATCATTACTTTGTCACACTGTACGACACTGATCGTTTAAACTCGGGTACGACAGGCATGTAGACTGTACGATGATGACACGGAAGCTTCGACGGCTACGTCACACGTTAGCGCAACGTCACAAGCATGCGCTAATGTTAAACAAATACCAGTACGCAGGTCATAGCAGCAAACACACTGTGCGGTGATCATGCCGAATTTCTGACAACTTTCAAAAATTTCAGAAAACTATCATAGGCTAACTTTGGACGCAAGACCGGGAAAACTGACGTTTTTGAACCTCACTGTACGACATAGGACCACCGATGAAGAGCCACGATCACAGAAATCGTGACGATTGTTTTACGATGGCAATCTTTACGTGCAGTCTATCCTGGGCTTTAGGATCGAACCCTTGACATTGACTGTGCTAACACAATTCCCTACCAGTTGAGCTACTGTACAGGAACTTTATGATTTTGAGTTTCATTCATCCCCACACACTCTTTGTTGGAAGTTAATAGTGTCTGTTATTGCCTGATTGTTTACAATCCTGTGTTTTGTGTCTTTTCATAGATGCAGCTTCTGGACAAGTTCCCAATCGAGGGAGGGCAGAAAGATCCCAAAAAAAGGATCATACCGTTTCTTCCAGGTGAATGAGGGAGTAAATTTGTCCTCCTCTGCACACCCACACGAACTCACAAATACGTGATGTCAGCAGATCTGTCTACAATAAGTCATCGTAATGCTGGGACAGGGTCATACTTTTGTTCCTAACACACACACACACACACACACACACACACACACACACACACACACACACACACACACACACACACACACACACACACACACACAGGCTGTGAACTAAAGAGTCGGTGAGATGAGCAGTGTCGATCCCTGTGAACAACAGAGCCATCAATAAGAAGAAAATGAGGAGAGAGAGAGAGAGCGAGAGAGAGAGAGAGCGAGAGAGCGAGAGAGAGAGAGAGAGAGAGAGAGAGAGAGAGAGAGAGAGAGAGAGAGAGAGAGAGAGAGAGATCGAGGCTCGTTTTCCTCTGTTGCTGATGTGGCTGGACACCTTGTGTCTCTCTTGTTATTTTCCCAGCAGTCTCTCTGATTGACACTGTTTGTCCTGACGTCCCGCAGTTAGAAAACTGATTCACATGCAGTCAAGATTATCACTGTCTTTATTGCATTATTTACTAGATTGCTATATAATTGGCTGGATTACTGTAAAATTAAGTGGATTCATTTACAGCATTTGCAAGGGAATATAGGGTGTCAAGTGTCCAACCTTTCAATCTACATGCTGTCACCGTTTAACTACAATTTAATTATTATGGTCCACTGGGACATTAAACAGACACTGGAAGTTAGGGCAGGGCATGATGAAACATTTGTCCTTTATTTAAATAGCCAAGAGGATTAAGTTGACATCACAGCTCAGCAAAATCCTGACTTAAGGGTTCAAGTATACAAGTGTATTTCCTAAATTTTGGAATAAATACTAGTACACCCTCATATGACCTAAAGGCCAAAGTATAGTCCATTGTTTACTAGGGCTGAGTATTGGCAAGGGCCTCACGATACATGTGGCATGATACAATGTGTCACGATACGATACAATACGTTGCATGCTGCGATACATTGCAATACTTTTTCTTTTTTTATCAAAACTGTAAACAAATGCTACATTTTTTTTAAAGCCAAAGTGCTTCCACACGTCAGCTTTAAAAGCTGGTGGCGTTTTTTAATTTTCTGCCATTTTCTCACTCCTGCTAACTTCTGAGATATTGGCCGAATGGCCATATATAACAGACAACTGGACAAAATATCGATAGTAGAGATTAAAATATTGATACACTATTGTGGAAAATGTATCACGATAGTTAGCTGTATCGATATTTTTGCACAGCCCTATTGTTTACACGAGCGTAAGGTTCCACGTGCACAATGCAATTTTCGTCATCAGAAGAGGCATCAGAAGAGTATGAGCTTACTGTACGCGCACCGTCGGATTTTTTAAACCTTGTGTACATTGTACGCGTAGGTCGCGCTTGCGGCTACATAAAATTGTAGTATATAGCCTACTACAAGATGCATTGCATTTAGTCGCAATGCGTATGCATTAAACGTCTGTGTACGTGCTGTGCATTCGACTGTGTGCGTACGTTTGCGTACACGTAAAAAACAGACTATACAGACCTACTGCAGACTATACTGCTCAAATTTTGGAATGTTTGATATCTAGGCTATGGCGATTAATCACGTTTCCCGTTAACAATATCGGTCTGAAATCGATTCTAAATCGCAGGCTGCGATTCTGTGTTTCATGCACAGCTTGTGCATGTACTACGGCATTTAGGTCAGTAAGAAGTCCTTTTCAAACTGCAATCGTTATTTTTTATCTATTTAATTATGCAAGGACAATGCATATTAACTCATTCCTCGCCATTGACGAGTTATCTCGTCAATTATGAGTTAATATTTAACTAATTAATATGCCTTGCTGGACGAATTTCAAAGTGAAAGTGTAATACCGCTTTTATCCACTGGATGGCGCCAAAACCGAATTTATCAAAAACGGAAGTTAAAAAGAAGTAATGACTGATTTTAAATGCCTTTATGTTTGATAGTCATTCTGAGTCTGATATCTAACATAAATTCCTTTACAAAAACGCAATTTTTTAAGCTTTTTCCTCAAAATGTTGTATTTTTGAAGAGAAATATCCATATTTCAGTGGTTAAATTAAGTGGAAAAAGTAAATATATAATGAAACGTTTTTTCCCCATTTTGTTTGTTTGTTTGTTTGTTTATTGTTTGTTTGAAAGCAAAGGGTGTGTTCTTTAATTTGATATAATTTGTATGTTTATATATTTATAGAAGATAATTTTTCCTGCAAGGAATTTTGTGAAACTTTTGTTAAAATCACAAAAATGCAGGTGGGCAACTTTTCTCAAAAAGGCTGGCGGTGAATGAGTTAACATAACAGCTTAGCTGTAAAATATGCCAGAGTTAGCCGAAAGGCTAGTTTTCATCTGTAGTCCTAGGCCAGATATAAAATAGGCACCCCGAAAACAATTAATACATTTTTAACTCAAAACAAGTTATTTTGAGTCTGAGTCTTTTATAACATGCATTTAAAAAAACAACGCTCGTTAAACAAAATCAATCCAAATATTCTTTATAGTGTACGCGCAACGGCAGATTTTTTAAACCCTGCGTACATTGCGCATACACCTACAGGAGAATTCAGTATGTAGCCTACAAGACACATTGCATTTTGTTGCAATCCGCATGCGTTAAACGTCTGTGTACATGCTTCGACTGTGTGCGTACGTTTGCGTACACATAAAAAAAGACTATACAGACCTACTGCAGACTATTATACTTCTCAAATTTAGGAATGTTTGATATTTAGTAGGGCTGTGACGATTAATTGCGTTTCCCATTAAAACGTTTTCTCTGAAATCGATTCGCAAGGCTCCGATTCTGTGTTTCATGCACAGCTTGTGCATGTACTACGCCATTTTGGTCAGTAGGAAGTCTGGTCTAAAATCATTATGAGTTTAAGTCGTTTATAACGTGCATTTTAAAAAGCAATTTTTTTAGACATTTCGTGGAATAGGGTTTGTAATGCTACTTCTTCTGTGGCAAAAATTGAGTTTCTGCACGAGAGCGCCCTTTGGCTTTTGTATGTTCTTGGCATTTCACGGTAAATTATTAAAGGGACACTCCAGTTTTTGTTTTAATATACTCATTTTCCAGCTCCCCTAGAGTTATACATTTGATTTTTACCATTTTGAAATCCATTCAGCTGATCTCCGGGTCTGGCTGTACCACTTTTAGCATAGCTTAGCATAATCCATGAAATTTTATTAGACCATTTAGCATTGTGCTCAAAGAGTTTCAATGTTTTTGCCTATTTAAAACTTGACTCTTCTGTAGTTGCATCGTGTACTAAGACCGACAGAATTTATTTTTGAGCACGATGCTAATGGTCTAATCGGGTTCAATGGATTATGCTAAGCTATGCTAAAAGTGGTACAGCCAGACCCGGAGATCGGCTGAGTGGATTCAAAAACGGTAAAAATCAAATGTTTAACTCTAGGGGAGTTGGAAAATGAGCATATTTTCAAAAAAAGTGGAGTGTCCCTTTAAAATTCATTCATTGAGAAAACGCGCATTTGCACGATTAATCGCCAAAGCTCTAACTAGTCATCAGAATTGACTGAATTGGTTGTCAGACTAACATGTTGAGTCCCTTCAGATCAGATTTTTTTATTATGCACAATCCTGAGTGTCTCACTGTATTTCCTTAAATGTAAACAGCTTGAGACAGGAGGGTATGATAGCCGGAGGTCTGTGATACATGATCTTATTTCTTCAGATCGTCTGAATCTGATTAAGATGTTCCAGATTGCATGTAATAGGAACACGTGGCGTCTCCCTTCAGTAGCTGTCCAGAATATATCTTATTTCCAAAAGCTTACTCGGGGGTGATGCTATATTCAGAGGGTGTTAACGGTGTGCTTACAAAAGTGAGATTTATTTGCTTTTCATCACACGTTCTTGATTTTGTGCTTAATGCAAATGCAAGACAAGTTTTAATTGTTTCTACCTTTTGTTCGAAGGCAAAATCCTTTTTAGACGAAGTCATGTGAGAGACGTGGCCATGAAGCGACTACGCTTTATAGATGACTATTGCAGAGTAAGTCTCAATCTCTTTTTCTTTTTCTTTTTTGTGATTGTGTTTGTCTTTAATTTTCTGATTCGATAAATATCAAAGCCGTATTATGGGGTTTTAAAATTGTTTTCTGCATGTTTGTGTGACATGTTGTCTTGGGACAGTGTTGATAGTGTGTGCACACGTGTGTGTGTGTCAGCAAATTAAAAACATCATTGAGAGTTACGGTTAAGATGTTCCCGAGGGTTCAACAATACAATCGAATTCAATGTTATTGACATTTTTGGATTGTAGTCCTCCTGCTTTATAATGCAGAATTTATTTGCAAAATTATGAATATGAAAGATTACAACGACTTTTGCCTTTATTTTGTGAAGACGGGGCTTTTGAAACTATATTTCCTGAGGATAGCTGCTGTCTTGTTGAGATACGATTATGCCAAACAACACAAAAGAAAGATTGTATTTTTTGAGTTCAGTTTAGTTCAACATGCATTGCAACAAACAGCTATCTATGTTTGTACTTTTTGTCATTTGTGCTTTGCTAATGCAAGTTACTCAATACATTTTCGGGGGACTCGTTCTCTCGTTCCCTCTATCTTTTTCTCTCAAGAGTCTTGTGTGTTTTTTCCCTTTCCTTCCTAACGGCACAGTGCCAACGTTTTAATACAAACCAAACATGCAGCGGATGTAAACAAACACAAACACACTTCAGTAGAGAGCGGCTTTCGATGTGACGTGAGATTGTGAGATAGTAAGGCAGCATTATGGGATGTCCTGGAGGGGCTGCTGTTGTGGCAACCGTCTACATGACATCCAAACATAGGACATGACACTTCTTCAAATAGAATATAGAATTAATGTTAATGTATCATTCACATGCCCTTAAATACATGTTAAAGCCCATATATTTCCATTTGATTAAACAAGGGCTCACTAACCATATTGTTAGTGCTAAATATTTTTTTATTAAAATACCAAATAATATATTTAAAATATATAAATAAACGACTAGAGACAAATAATAAATAAATACATTTATTATATACACTCACCTAAAGGATGATTAGGAACACCATACTAATACTGTGTTTGACCCTCTTTCGCCTTTAGAACTGTCTTAATTGTACGTGGCATTGATTCAACAAGGTGCTGAAAGCATTGTTGGCCCATATTGATAGGATAGCATCTTGCAGTTGATGGAGGTGCACATCCAGGGCACGAAGCTCCCGTTCCACCACATCCCAAAGATGCTCTATTGGGTTGAGATCTGGTGACTGTGGGGGCCATTTTAGTACAGTGAACTCATTGTCATGTTCAAGAAACCGATTTGAAATGATTCAAGCTTTGTGACAAGGTGCATTATTCTGCTGTTGGTCATAAAGGGATGGACATGGTCAGAAACAATGCTCGGGTAGGCGGTGGCATTTAAATGATGCCCAATTGGCACTAAGGGGCCTAAAGTGTGCCAAGAAAACATCCCCCACACCATTACACAACCACCACCAGCCAGCACATTCATAACAAGGCATGATGGATCCAAGTTCTCATTCTGTTTACGCCAAATTCTGACTCTACAATCTGAATTACTCAACAGAAATCGAGCCTCATCAGACCAGGCAACATTTTTCCAGTCTTCAACTGTACAATTTTGGTGAGCTCGTGCAAATTGTAGCCTCTTTTTCCTATTTGTTGTGGAGATGTGTGGTACACGGTGGGGTCATCTGCTGTTGTAGCCCATCCGCCTCAAGGTTGTGCGTGTTGTGGCTTCACAAATGCTTTGCTGCATACCTCGGTTATTTCAGTCAAAGTTGATGTTTTTCTCTTTTCACACCATTCTTTGTAAACCCTAGAAATGGTTGTGCATGAAAATCACAGTAATTGAGCAGGTTGTGAAATACTTAGAAGGGCCGTCTGGCACCAACAACCATGCCACGCTCAAAATTGTTTAAATCACCTTTCTTTCCCATTCTGACATTCAGTTTGGAGTTCAGTGTCTTGGCCAGGACCACACCTCTAAATGCATTGAAGCAACTGCCATGTGATTGGTTGATTAGATAATTGCATTAAGGAGAAATTGAACAGGTGTTCCTAATAATCCTTTAGGTGAGTGTACATGTTCATCAAATACTTTCACTTTAAATCCACTTAATCCCAGCCGATCATTCAGAAATACCGTTTTGTTGGCAGAATCCATTAAACGCCGCAGCAAAAGAAATTAATGAGTAACAACGCACATGCGTCATGATGCAAGTTTTTACCCAAAGGAGGTTTAACCAAATATATTAAGATATTGACTGGATTCTCAAGCATTTTACTTTAATTCAGAAAGGACAAGTGACTGGAAATTTTTTAAGAAGTGGAGATTTTTGCATTTACTTGCGTTACATTCAAATGGGGAGTCAGCATTAACGCTTCTCATTTACTTTGAATGGGTGACATCATGTGTTGCCGAACTGAATTGTGGACCTGTCTGCATCGCGTCACTGCCATTGCTGGCGGCAGTAGTTGAACATCTCTCAACTTTTCAAGCGCTAACACGTGAGTCAGCCAATCAGATCGCCTTATACAAATAATCTAGTGCAGCGCCAGCCAATTACGCTTATGCAAGACCAAGAAAAGAAGAGCATGTGCTGCGGCCACTGTGATTGGCTGTTGGCCACGAATCAAACACACCTTCTGTCAAGCGTTAGCGCTTAAAGGTATAGCGGAAGAGAGAGAGCATGCAGGAGCATAGTTCCTTCTCTTCGCTCTGTTTACAAGTTGCTGTTGGCATGTTTACCGTGTCTGTGCGGTTCGTGACTTGTGCCAGGGCTAGCATCGCTAATCATAGCTTACATCAACTTTTACTAGCAGTGATCTTAAATGGATTTCTCCAAATAGCATGACAAAATGTACCTTTCCAGTAGAAACTTCGCATGGGAAGCCCAACCTGTCCTTTTAGCTCACGCCAGTGTGTGAAATAGTCTCCCATAAACACTCTGGTCTTGTTTCTTTCTTTATAGTCCTGTCTCTTCTTGTCATACAATTCGTAGATACTTTTTCTCTTGCAACCCTCAGACATTTTGAAAACAAAAACACAGTGAGAGCGCGAGCTTCAAACCGTAGCACAACACATACACGTGAAAGTGCGCATGTGCAGAAAGCGAACCTAGGGACGAGCACGTACAACGGTTATATGTCAACATATCATCAGAATGATTGACATCTGGGATGACCAATAATATATGTGATCCACCCGGAAAACGAAAATCTTCCGCTATACCTTTAAATGTACCGTTAGAGGGTTTTGCAGTGAAAGACAAATTTGTTAAATACCAATGAAATGACTACAGTGACATTTGTGAAAATAAGGCATTTTAATTACTGACTAATAACCTTTCCGTCACCATTCAAATTAAATTACTGAACCTAAACATAAGAGCCTGATAAAAATGCAAAATGTAAATAAGCTGTGCAAGGTTACAAATGGCTCTCGGCTCTTTTCGAGTCAAAGTGAGTCAGTGTGGAAAATAAATTGTAAGACTGATTCAATACATTTTGACAGATGTCTACAGTTCAACTGGCTCATTACAACAAACCAGCACATTTTACTATGTATGACATATTAAAAGCACTGGCAAAATGTAAAAAAGCCAAACTTATTGAAGAAATTCTAGACTACTTGTTAGGGCTGTAAGAAATATCAGTAGTGCATATGGGGATATTTTGTTTGCATATACTGTATCGATTTTCAAAAACGCTATATTTGGTCTTTAATCATACAAGATTCATGGCAGTCGTTTCGTTTAGATTGACAGGGAGAGCTTGCAAAGGTTTGCATATGGTGGTGCGTGCATGATGACAGTTTTCCTAAAATGATATCCTTCAAACAAGAAATATCCCAATATACCGCCTTGCTAACAGCATTGCATCGTTTAGCAACTTTTATATTGTGATACGTATAGCAGATTCACAGCCCTACTACTTGTATAAAATAGCTACTTTTATAATTGAATGCAAGTTTTATGAAAAAAGAAAAAGAAAATTGTAAGCTAAAAGTGTTGCTATTTCTACAACATGCCCTGCGGGTAACTTGCAGGCTCCATGTGGACTACCAGTGCACCGTGGAGACCACTGGTTTAAACAATTATTTAAATTGACCTTTAATTAAAGAACATTGAGATAACTAACTTCCTCCAGATTTCCTGTATCTTCGGTCCGCAGTTACTGTTAAACACATCAACGTCCATCAGCCATTTTCTGTTGAGAAATCTTCAGATGCGGAGTGTTTACCAGCTATTTCCTGAAAGCTTTCATTAGACCGAGCATCTCCATTTAATTGCATTGTGTTCTCCGTATATAAATAAATAACAGCATCTACTCCAGGGATTCTTTTCCTCTGCTCTGTCTTATTATTTTCTCCTTTGTTCTTTCACTAACAAATTTTCTAATCGTTCGGGTCCTTTGAAAGCAGTTGGAACACAAACTGGATTTGTTAGACGTTTATGAATTTCACAGAGGTAAAATCCCATTAGAATGTCTTAAAAATGAAACCATAAAGTCACTGGCAGTTTATTGTTCTTTATTTGTGGTGTTTACTTCATTATTTAGAAATGAAATCCATATTAAATTATTTAAAAAATATTGAAACATGGAATTGCTTATACAAAATCTTTAATGTGAATGTTCAGTTTTTTAGATTTATGCATTTGGCAGACACTTGGTGATTGAAGTGGTGATTGCGCTACCACTGAGACACATTTATTTATTTAATTTCTTTTGGGACATATTAAAGTCCTTCATATGCTGAACTACTATGTGTGTATATACAATGATGAGAAAGCCATTTAGTTTGATAGGAAAAGTATAAAAAAAATGAATATGACTATGTACAGACTCATGGTGTGTCAGATCATTACATTTTTAAATAATAAAAGCATTTTTTAATAGTAAAAGTAAAACTTTGTGGAAAAAAATAATGATATTTGCAAAATAAAATATTTATATATTTATTGAGATGTGTTACACAAATGTATAACCATCAGGAATACCAAGACGGCATTTCTATGATCTTGGCAGAGACATTTTAAACTAAATTACCTGGCTAGTTTTATTAGTCTGTTGTGTTTCTGGTTAGTTGTCTTAATGTTTTGGGTCTGATAGTCAATATATTTTTTGTGTGTCCATCAGGCGCTGGTCCGTCTTCCTCCCCAGATCTCACAGAGTGAGGAAGTTCTGCATTTCTTTGAGACCCGACCAGAAGATATCAACCCTCCTGTAGAGTAAGTATCACTGAGACTCACATTCACACAATATGTGACCCTTGACCACAAAACCAGTCATAAGTAGCTCGGGTATATTTGTCGCAATATCCCATTGTATGGGTTAAAATGATATATTATTATATTTATGCCAAAAATCATTAGGATATTAATAAAAATGTATGTTCCATGATTTCTACCGTAAACATATATACATTTTTTTTTTATTATTAGTAATATGTGTTGCCAAGGACTAGAGGTCTTCAGGGTCCACTTAGACCTGAAAACCCAAGATCCGTCTCAAGACTTAAACTGGTTCGGGTCTAAAAAGTTTTACGGGTGGACCGGACACGTGATGGGTATAATAATAGCGGCTTTGGGTAATTTAAAATGAATGTGTTTCTTGCGAATGGACCTGAGAGGACCCAAACTATCTTGGATGTGTGCATCGATGTCTTTTTCCAATCCCCCCTCTGTTTGCTAAGAGCACTTGCGATATCGTGTGGCTGGCGGTAGGTTAATTTTCATTGAGGCACACATGTCGGTCAATTTTAAATGTGCATTTTAGCGTTTACCTTGTTGTCGTCATTAAATAACGAAGGAAAATAAATGGAGCAAATTGGTTGCAAAGGAAACCGGGGTTTATTTCTGTCACACTGGTGCATGTGGGGCTGCAAAAAATTGCACTGCAAAACACGTGCACTGAAAAAAATTATATATTTAGTTTACTCAATTTTTTTAGGTAAGTGGTCACAGTCAATTTATTTAAGCTACATTTAAACAAAAAAATTAGAAAACAAAACGTCTCGGTTACATATGTAACCCTCGTTCCCTGAAGGAAGGGAACGGAGACGTCACGTCGTGACTGACGAAGTGGGAACCGCTTCGTGGGTGACCTATCTGCTTCGAGAAACCTTTAAAACGCCAATGAACTTGGCATGCAGATAATTGCATCTGCCGGCGCCGCCCCGCCGCATAGGTATTTAATGAGCGGCAGGTGCAGTTATCAAATCAGCTATTTTTTGCTGAGAAAGCTGGACAGAAGGAAAGGGTCCGGCCGATATCAGCAGTGGAACAGCAAACTGTGGCGACGGGACGTGACGTCTCCGTTCCCTTCCTTCAGGGAACGAGGGTTACATATGTAACCGAGACGTTCCCTTTCAGTCGGTCACTACGACGTCACGTCGTGACCGACGAATTGGGAATCCCTACCAAAGCGCCACTGAAGCTGACCCTTCCAGTGCCTGCATAAACCCTCCGACTCTCCTCTTTAAGGGAACGGAAATGGGGTTGAAGCAGAGGCCGGTCACTACTTGTTCCTTAACCCACGATAGTGACTAGGCGAACTGGGAAGCGAACTCGTCAGGCGGAACTAAGATCGCTGCGGAAGAAAAACCCTCTAGGGGTCTACCACTAAGGTGATAGAAAAAAAGACACGAAGTCTCTAAAAAATACACTCTCTTAGCAACACTAGAGGCGCGGAACGAACTCCGCTAAGGGAAACGTGGTAAATCATAAACTTTCCACGGAAATACTCACAAAGAAACCACTAGGGGGCGCAATGTGGGCGCTAGCCTCACCCAGATAGTCAAGAATACATCCAGTGAGAGGCTGGCAGCCGATGCTCCGCAACATCGGCCACCAAGCGGTGGAAAAAGACAAAAAACATTTTTTGTAATGTTTTTGCCTTAATGGCCTTCCATAATGGTGCGGTTTCTGCGCAGCCAAAAAGAAAGGCTCCAAGCCGACACAGGAGCCGTTCCTCGATGTTCTCACTGATCTGACGAGAGAACTCGAGAGGATACGGGCTCAACACGAACACTGTAGAATCTAGTGAAAGTATTAGGTGTCGCCCAGCCAGCAGCTCTACAAATATCTGAAAGCGAGGAACCACGAGCCAAAGCCCAAGATGAAGCCACACAAGGAATGCCCTGTTTCTCATAAGCCAGGGCGATTGTGTCTACAATCCAGTGAGACATCCTCTGTTTAGTGACAGCTCTCCCTTTCTGCTGACCACCGTAACAGACAAAGAGCTGCTCTGAGGCCGAAAGCTTTGAGTACGATCCACATACACACGTAGTGCACGTACAGGACATAACAAAGCCATAGCTGGGTCTGCCTCTTCCAAAGGCAGTGCTTGTAAGTTCACCACTTGATCTCTAAAGGGAGTGGTGGGAACTTTAGGCACGTAGCCCGGCCGGGGTCTCAGTGTAACGCTGGATTCAGCGGCCCGAACTGAAGGCACGAATCGTTGACCGAAAATGCATGAAGATCCCCTATCCTTTTAATAGAAGCCAGTGCGAGGAGCATCAAAGTTTTCATAGTGAGAAACTTGACACTCACCGTCTGCAGAGGCTCGAACGGGCAGTCCCTGAGAGCATTCAGCACCATGGACAGGTCCCAAGGAGGAATCGAGGGAGGACGCGAAGGATTCAGCCTCCGTGCACCTCTTAAAAACCTAATGACCAGATCGTGCTGACCCACAGATCTACCGTCTATGGGTGCGTGATACGCGGATATTGCCGCGATATCCACTTTAATAGTGGATGGTGACAGCCTCTTCTCCAAGCGGTGCTGGAGATAAGAAAGCACAATACTGATCGGGCATTCTCGGGGGTCCTCTCGTTGAGAAGTACACCAAACAACAAACAGGTTCCATTTCAGCGTATACGCCTGTCTCGTAGACGGCGCTCGCGCTGCAGCGATGGTGTTAGATACCGCCTGGGGTAAATCACCTACAACCTCCGCGCCCCGTCCAGAGACCACACATGGAGGTTCCACAGATCGGGACGGGGGTGCCATAATGTGCCCCCTTCTTGAGACAGAAGGTCCCTCCTCAGGGGAATCCTCCAGGGAGGGGCTGTCGCGAGGAGAGTGAGCTCTGGAAACCAACTCCTGGTGGCCCAATATGGAGCAACTAAAATAATTTTCTCCTCGTCCTCCCTGACTTTGCACAATGTCTGTGCAATGAGGCGCACTGGGGGAAATGCGTATTTGCGAAGACCTCTCGGCCAGCTGTGCGCCAATGCATCCACGCCGAGTGATCCCTCGTTCAGTGAATAAAATAGGCAACAGTGGGTTGTTTCTGAAGATGCAAACAGATCTATCTGCGCTCTGCCGAAACGTCTCCAAATCAGCTGGATCGATTGAGGGTGGAGTCGCCATTCGCCGGGGCGCGCTGCTCGGGAAAGCGCGTCTGCCGCTGCGTTGAGCGACCCCGGGATGTGAATGGCACGAAGAGACCTCAGATTCTTCTGACTCCAAAAAAGGAGATGGCGGGCGAGATGCGACATGTGACGAGAGCGCACTCCGCCTTGGCGATTGATATACGCAACAGTCGCAATGTTGTCTGTGCGAACTAATACATCTTTGCCTCTCAACTCGCTGCTGAAGCGGACGAGCGCAAGATATACAGCCCACAGTTCTCGGCAATTTATGTGCCAATGCAGCTGGGGTGATGTCCATACTCCTAAAGCTGCAAGCTCGCCATACGTGGCTCCCCACCCCGTGTTGGAGGCATCTGTGCATACTATTGCATGTCTGGAGACCTGTCTCAGTGGCACCCCCGCCCTGAGAAACGCTGGGTCTGACCACGGGGTGAAAGTGAGACGGCATTTCGGTGTGATCGTGACACGGTGAAAGCCGGTTAGCCACGCTTTCCTCGGGACTCGGTCGTGAAGCCAATGCTGAAGCGGTCTCATATGCAGCAAACCGAGCGGTGTTACAGCCGCGGCTGCAGCCATATGCCCCAGTAATTTCTGAAATTGTTTCAGAGGGACCGCAGTCTTGCCCGAAAACGTATTCAAGCAAGCCAGAATCGACTGAACGCGCGCCTCCGTGAGGCGTGCTGTAAGATTGACCGAATCCAATTCCATGCCGAGAAAAGAGATCTTCTGTGTCGGGCACAGTTTGCTCTTCTCTCGGTTGACCTGAAGACCGAGACGGGCGAGGTGTTTGAGCACCCGATCTAGATGAGTGCAAAGCATTTGACGCGACTGTGCTATAATGAGCCAATCGTCGAGATATGCCAAGATGCGAACACCGCTCTCTCTGAGAGGCTTTAAAGCGCCCTCTGCTACTTTTGTGAAGACGCGGGGAGAGAGAGAGAGCCCGAACGGTAAGACTTTGTACTGATATGCTCTTCCCTCGAACGCAAAGCGGAGAAACGGCCTGTGCCGGGGAAGTATTGAGACATGAAAGTACGCGTCCTTCAGGTCGATGGCTGCAAACCAATCCTGTGGGCGAATGCATTGAAATATGGTTTTCTGCGTAAGCATTTTGAACGGCATCTTGTGAAGTGCTTGATTTAGAACGCGCAGATCCAGGATCGGTCGCAACCCACCGCTTTTCTTGGGTACGATAAAGTAAGGGCTGTAAAACCCTGACCTCATCTCGGCTGGAGGAACCGGCTGAATCGCGTCTTTCGCCAATAAGACAGCAATCTCTGCACGTAGTACGTGCGCATCGGTGGGTTTCACTATAGTGAAACGGATGCCTGTAAATTTGGGAGGTCGCCGGGCGAATTGTATCGCATAGCCAAGACGGAGTGCGTAAAAGCCAGCGCGACGGACTGGGAAGTTGCTGCCAAGCTTCCAGATACCGGGCGAGGGGAATTAACGGCACAATCGTAGTACCCGCGGCGAGCGGAACGGCGGTGCTCGATGACGCGCTCTCTTGGGCTGCGTTGACATGTGTATTGTGAGAATGAGCACTCACCTGACTCCGCTGATGGATGGCTGCGCGGGGAAGACTCTGATGAAGATATCTCGGTGCGCTTAACACATCCGTTGGCGAGAGAGGAGGGGGAGGACGTAGGGTTATGAGCCCATCCGTCACACCCGACTGCCTCTGATGACCTGGAGGAGGAAGAGGAATTCGCTCTTTTTGTGGTTTTGTGGGTGCCGGCTGAAAAGCCGGCGGAACGGAAATTAATGAAAACCAAAGATTGCCCACCCGGTCCTCCTCCGGGGGGGGGAGTGGTGCGTTCACCATCTCCCGAAGAGCGACCCCCTCCACCTCCAGGTCGCCCATCTCAGGGACGCTTAGATTTTCGCTTTCCACCAGGCTTAGCGGGCTGAGCGGGCGGGCTGCTGACGGCCGGTTCCTCGCTTCCTTGGACGGCCCCGATGAGGAACGGAGGCGGCCGCCGCTGCAGGACGCCCTCGGCGAGGGGCAGACTGAGGTGCCGACGTCGACGGGGCAGGTGCTGGTCTTTTCCGACGCGGCATGATGTTGGCAAGAGCCTCAATCTGCTTCTGGGTGGCGGAGACCTGTTGTGCGAAGTCCTCCACCGCCTCGCCGAACAGGCCGGCCTGGGACACCGGGGCATTTAGAAGCCGGGTTTTGTCGGCATCCCGCATGTCCGCAAGGCACAGCCAGAGGTGGCGCTCCTGGACCACCAAGGTGGACATAGCACGACCGACGGCTTGTGCGGTGGTCTTGGTCGCACGTAGCGCCAGATCCGTAGCCGCACGCAGGTCTTTAAAGACCGCCGAATCGTGACCTCCCTCGTGCAGATCCTTCAGAGCCTTAGCCTGATGAACCTGCAACAAAGCCATGGCATGTATGGCTGAGGCCGCCTCCCCACAAGCCTGGTATGCAGACTCCGTCAGAGCTGACGAATGTCTGCAGGCCCGTGAGGGAAGGGCAGGACGGTCCTTCCAGTAGGAGACGCCGGCAGGACACAACTGCATCTCTACCGAACGCTCCACTGTCGGGATACCGGCATACCCTTTAGCGGCCCCCCCATCGAGGGAGGTGAGGGGTGATGGCTGATACGGACGGTTCCGGGAGGAAAACGGGGTTTTCCACGTCCGAGTCAGCTCATCATGCACCTCGGGAAAGAAAGGTACCGGTGGGGAAGACTGTGAAGCCCGTGCAGCCCCAAAGTACCAATCGTCTAGGCGGGACGGTACGGGAGGGGGAGGAGCTCTCCACTCCAACCCGACCGTCTCCGCAGCCCGAGCGAGCATGGCCGTCATCTCTGGATCGAGATCGGGAACCGCAACCCTTCCCGAAGGAGGGAGAGGATCCGGATCCACGTCTGAAAATGACGGCCCCCCCTCCGATGTTACGACAGACAAGGAATCCTCGGGAGGTCCAACAGAGGCAGAAAGCGATTCAGAACGCGCGCTCTCCGTCTCCATCGGAACCTCAGATGGTTGCGGATCCGGTAGCTGAGAGCCGCTGGACGAACCAGCTTGCCGATTCAGCACCGTGAGGCGGAGGTCGTCTCTCCGTAGCTTCACAGCCGCCTTCTTGGCGGTGATCAGCAACGGAGGGCGGCGTTCCCGGAGAAACGCCACACAACCCCGCAGATCCGCAAGAGTCAGGCTCTCGCAAGCGGAGCATGTCCCTCCCACGAAAGCCGCCTCAGCATGCTGGAGACCCAGACATGAGAGACAACGATCGTGTCCATCGCGAGGACCCATGTACTTGCCGCATCCAGAAGTTGAACACGGACTAAAAGAAATCTTTAAAAAGACGCTTTAACGCCCGTGAGCAGTGAACGGCTGTCTTTAAAAAGACGCAAGTTCAACTGCAGCTCTTTTAGTGGAAATCACTCTTTTAGCTGTGAGTTGATGAAGCACACAGGGAGGAGAACGCACACACTCAAATAAAAGAGAGTGAAAAGAAAGAGGTGGAAACACTCGCGAGCCTCGCTGTGGTGCCTTCGCCCAACCAACTGACACGCAGAGATCTATTCCTTGAGATTTAGAGCAGCTTCTCGTGAGCAGTGTCACTGCCAGCTTTCGAAGCTAAAAAGCTGATTTGATAACTGCACCTGCCGCTCATTAAATACCTATGCGGCGGGGCGGCGCCGGCAGATGCAATTATCTGCATGCCAAGTTCATTGGCGTTTTAAAGGTTTCTCGAAGCAGATAGGTCACCCGCGAAGCGGTTCCCAATTCGTCGGTCACGACGTGACGTCGTAGTGACCGACTGAAAGGGAACAAGTTTTTTGTTTAAATGTAGCTTGAATAAATTGATTGCGACCACTTTTCTTAAAAAATGGAGTAAATTAAACAAATCATTTTTTTCAGTGTGGGTGCCGTTTACATTCGGCTCCAGTCGGGTTAAAAAAAAATTCACTGGTTCGGGTCGGATTTTGGTCTCATTTCTTTGGGTTTGTATGGGGTCGGGTCTTTCTTTTAAAAAAAATTATTTATGCACATCAGGTTGGGGAAAAAGTGATTCTGGTCATTTCAGGTCGGGTACATTTCTTTGGACCCGAGAAGACCCAATAACTTCATTTTGAAAATTTAAAGGTGATTTTCATAATATTTAGATTTTTTTTGTGGTTTGCAGAGATTAATTAATCGCATGCAAAAAAGGTGAGTTTTTGCATACCGGTAATATATGAGTGTGTGCTGTGTGTAATTAATATGTATATATAAATACACACATTCCTGTATGTATTGAAGAAACATATTTTTATATTTTTATATATTCTATATTGTATATAAATTAAATAAATGATATATAAATAAAAGTTTTCTGAAATGTATACGTGAATGTGTCTTGTGTTTAAATATACATAATAATTACACACAAAACACATACTTATATAATGCAAAAATTCACTTTATTTTGTATGCAATTAATTTTTGCACTCTTAAAATATTTAAAATAGTTGTATCCAAATAATGCTCTATCCTAACAAACCATACATCAACGGAAAGCTTATTTATTTAAATAATTGACCCTTATGACTGATTATTTGGTCCAGGGTCACATATTTACATAAACATGTACATGTACATGCATTCCTGCACAGATAGCTAAACGCAGGCTTTATAATTTGTGCAAATACAGTATGATGCAAAGTGCTTTTGAACAAGCAATGTTTTATGGCATAATGCCTACTATTTGTTCAAATAGTGTGAGAAATTGTATGCTACTGTATATGTAATGGTACAGAAACCGTAACCATTTTTTTTAACTAATGTGTTTGTCCAGGAAAAAATACAGAGTTATGTGAGGAAAATCTCATTTGTAATTATTTCTCATGGGTATTTATATGGAAACTTATGTGGAGTGGATTGCATCATCTGCATATTCCATGCATATGGAAAATTTGCATTTTGTGAACAGTTTACATACTGCATACAAAAATAGAAATGGGAAACTACTACGGTATTATGCATTACAAACATAACTATAGATACACACACTCATATACCAATATATAAAGCCCTGTATAATTTGACACACATGCACTCCCACACAATTTTCTGTAAATTATTACGTGTTTCTATGTGTGTGGAGGGATGCGAATGGGTTTCCACTTGAAAGTAAATACTTTTTAAAAACTTCTAGTTATTCCTATCCAAGCATCTGTTCCTGTTATCACAGTATTGATATGCACTGATAGGGGGAAGTGTAATGTGTGTGAATGTCTTTCCCCAGGTTGTTCCCAAATGATCTTTATCTTATGTCTGTTATAGTTTCATAAGTTGATGATGTAAATGATGTAAAATGAGCATTTGTTAGAGGAACAATTCAATCCAAAATGAAAATTCTGTCACTTTCATTTTGTTTGATTCTTTCGTTGCAAGTGAATAGTGTCCAGAGACACTCTCCATCTCTGAAATCTCATTTGTGCATTTTTAAAATGAACATTTACATTTAGGCATGTAGCAGACACTTTTATTCAAATCGACTTACAAAAGCAACTTACAAAAATGTGTAGATTTATATTTGGTGCCATGTTAAAATGGACTGTAAATGAATGTGCATTTCAAGTGGAAATTATTTGTTTGACTTACATTTTTTGACTTTTATTATACAAAGCTTTTTATAAGACATCTGATGTTGTAATGGCTATTTTCTACATTTTCTAGCCCCTGGTCACAATCTACTTTCATTGTACAAAAACCATTGGCTTTGTACACACTGCAAACTTTCAGGAGTGACAACCGCATTTCAATGCAGGAGTGAATCCCCTAAATGATCGTTCCAACAAAACTCACTCAAATCAAGTGTGATGATTGACAGATAGGTAACCATAGCAACGTTATGCCGTCTCGCGTGGTTATCATTCACAGCTTTGACCAAAATAATATTACAGCTTTATTTTTGCAATAAACCTCTGTCTTAGTGTTGTGTATTGTACGCATTTGTGAGGCTGCTCCACAGACCGACCGTCTTGCAGTGTTGCCAGGTCTTTTTTCTACTTACATACCGTTGTGATGCTTAACTGTTTATAGGTTTTTAGTTTATGAAGCGATTTACGTTTATGGTGTTATTAAAGTGTAAAGGTGCCGGTCCCAATATTTTGATCTTAGAGGTAAAGCATTTGGATATATACTCACCTAAATGATTATTAGGAACACCATACTAATAATACTCTGTTTGACCCCCTTTCGCCTTCAGAACTGCCTTAATTCTATGTGGCATTGATTTAACAAACTGCTGAAAGCATTCTTTAGAAATGTTGGCCCATATTGATAGGATAGCATCTTGCAGTTGATGGAGATTTGTGGGATGCACATCCAGGGCACGAAGCTCTCGTTCCACCACATCCCAAAGATGCTCTATTGGGTTGAGATCTGGAGACTGTGGGGGCCATTTTAGTACAGTGAACTCATTGTCATGTTCAAGAAAACAATTTGAAATGATTCGAGCTTTGTGACATGGTGCATTATCCTGCTGGAAGTAGCCATCAGAGTATGGGTACATGGTGGTCATAAAGGGATGGACATGGTCAGAAACAATGCTCAGGTAGGCTGTGGCATTTAAATGATGCCCAATTGGCACTAAGGGGACTAAAGTGGGCCAAGAAAACATCCCCCACACTATTACACCATTGCATTAATGAGAAATTGAACAGGTGTTCCTACTAGTCTTTTAGGTGTGTGTATATCGGTTTATTATTAGATTTTTCTTGTTCGCTGTATTTTTCATGCAAGATCTGGCAACACAACGCTCCTGCCTCTGTCATTTTCTGCTTCGCGCATACAGAAGACTTTTTCTCCTTCTAGGCAGTTATTTTTTTTAAGAAAAGAGACATGTCATGTTCATGATACATGTTTAAATACTTCATCAACAACTAGTTGTTTAGTTCGGTTATGTACACACTATGCAGAGTGTTATATGCAGTGTGTATGAGCCCAGTGTCAACATTCTTCTATATAAGACAGAAAATCCTTAGATTCACATGACAAAAAACAACATGAAGGTGATAACATGCCTTATTTTTGGGTGAATTATTCCTTTAATTTGTCATTTTTACCCTCTCAAGTCACAAGATTATATCAAGCGCTCAGTTCTGTTTGCTGTACTGGATTTTCTTTGGTGATTTTCAAGTACGCAATCTATTTTTATGTTCACAACACATTCATCATACACTGCAGTGGCTACACACAACCACGCACTCACACACACACACACACACACACACACACAGCTCACTCTTGCTGTAGTTCTCCAGAAATAAAATACTTCACTTCATCGGCAGCACAACCTTGAACGCTCTTCATATTTTTATGATGTTTTATGTCCTTACTGGACAGTGTTGTATACTACTGCTGAAAAATAAGGGTTCAGGTTAAACCTGGATGCATGTTTCTGTGTGTAGTTTAGGTCCTATATTATGCATGCAGAAATTTGAAACACCCTTAAGGATGATATGATGTTTTTATTACAGC
Source organism: Misgurnus anguillicaudatus (assembly GCF_027580225.2). NCBI lineage: Eukaryota > Metazoa > Chordata > Actinopteri > Cypriniformes > Cobitidae > Misgurnus > Misgurnus anguillicaudatus. The sequence goes on along the minus strand of NC_073339.2, from coordinate 11,252,242 downwards.
TGGGTTTGACATGAGATGCTTAAATTCACATTGATTTACAGTACACTTACTAAAGTTATAGTTCTCCTGTAGGCTCTTTTCTCTCACTGCATATTCATGGCAACATAAAGATATAAAGATCAGCACTGTAAGTTCAAATATGGCGGCACGCTGATAACGTCAAATCTCATTGGCTTAATGTAATGGACATGCTGCCATATTGAAACTTTCTGCACTCATCTGTATATTTCCGCGGATTTGCAACATAAGGATATATTAATATTAATATACGCTGAATATACTTGGAAATATATATTGTTTAAATGTATAATTTTACTTCAGAAAACATTTATTAACCCACTTAACTTATTTGGATTACTTTAAGGGTGGATGGGTGTGATTTTTGGAGCTTTGCCATATTAAAGGGCATATTAAAGATGTAATACAAGTCTTATGTGTGCCTAAAATGTATCTGTGAAGTTTCAGCTCAAAATACCCCACAGATTATTTGTTATAGCATGACTAAAATGCCCCTAAAAGCGCTGTTTCTATGTTTGTATCTTTTAAATGCAAATCAGCTACTGCTCCTCACTCCCTTACCAACAGACAGTGAGTGGTTTTGGTTAAAAATAAATCTGATTCCTGTGAATACATTCTGAGATAATAGTATCTTTAACAGCATTAGCGCCACCCTGTGCTAACAAACACATTTAGAAAAGCTTTTGGGTAAAATTAACCAGTCAGTCAGTCAGTCAGTCAGTCAATCAGTGGCCGAGGGCGGGGCTTTATCAGTGTGACACCACATTAACAAGAGAATCAAAACAGCATGTCTGATAAGACATTAATGATGGATGAAAATTAAAAAAGATGAAGAGGGTGGATTTTTTTATTGTAGGGTAGTTCACACACATTTATGTCTAAACACCTTGTAAAAATGGATTTTTGCATAATATGTTCCCTTTAGTTTTAATTTAAGAAGAGAGCACGACAATTTAATATCAAAATATTTGTGTTCAACTGAAGAAATAAAAGTAATATACATCTGGGATGACATGAGGGTGAATACACTGTGAGAGAAGTTTCATATTTTGGGTGAACTGTTCTTTTAAAGGGATTCTTCACCCAAAAAAAATGAAAATAATGTCATTGATGACTCACCCTCATGTCGTTCCAAACTCGTAAGATTTCCGTTCATCTTCAGAACGCGGTTGGGGATGTTTTGGATTTGGTCTGAGAGCTTGTTGACCCTTCATTGAAAATCTACGTCTGGAGTACTGTCCATGTCCAGAAAGGTAATAAAAACATCATCAAAGTAGTCCATGTGACATCAGTGGGTCAGTTAGAATGTGTTCAAGCATCGAAAATACATTTTGGTCAAAAAAATTACGACTTTATTCAGCATTGTCTTCTCTTCCGCGTCTGTTGTGAAGCGTATGGGTGAGACTAAAGTGACGTGACTGCAGTGACGTGGCTGACGTGTTATCTGGTGCCCCCCAGCTGTTTTTTTTTTTGTTGTTTTTTGTGTGTTCGTTTACAGTCTGAGGGAGATGCACGCTGTAAGTTTCAACAACGAAAAAAAAACTTCAACAACATGTCTGAGGATAACGCGTCACTGCAGTCACGTCACTTTAGTCTCGAACTGGAAGAGAAGACAATGCTGAATAAAGTCGTAATGTTTCATATTTTTTGACCAAAATGTATTTTCGATGCTTCAACATATTCTAACTGACCCACCGATTTCACATGGACTACTTTGATGATGTTTTTATTACCTTTCTGGACATGGACAGTAAACCATACATAGATTTTCAATGAAGGGTCTACAAGCTCTCAGACTAAATCTAAAACATCTCAAACTGTGTTACGAAGATGAACGGAGGTCTTACAAGTTTGGAACGACATGAGGGTGAGTCATTAATTACATTATTTACATTTTTGGGTGAACTATCCCTTCAAGTGACTTCTTCAAGACTTAGATTAGACACACCTGAAATAACTTCAGTACAACATTATGGTTGATATTGAATCACTCTTTACTAAGTCAAGTCTTCATTTTCCGCAGAAGTTAAAAATGTATTGGGAATTTTACTCACATAGACAGTAGGCAGTATTATGGAGAAAGGGGGGAATGGGATTAGACCGGATTTAGACCCGAATCCAATGCGTGTTTGAGGCACGTGGGCAAACTGTTAGAACACACCTTAATGAAAGTATTTTTAAGCAGGTTGCACAGCATTTGAAGATTATTATCGTACTTGAATATTGAAACAATAAGAACACTTTATACCATTTGGTTGCTGCAAAATTCTACATATTTATTGGTTGTTGTATAAGCAATCATAAGGCCTAATCCAGATCCCTGAATACACACCCATACTTAGATCCGTTTCCACTTAAATCTAATGCACTCTTAGGATGTGTTAATTTTTTACACATCTTTGTGCGTTAAGCTTTTAACACATTATGTGTAATTTTAACACATTATGTGTCATTTTGTGTTGATATTGTGTTAAAATATAACACAAGCTGTGTTAAAAGTAACATAAAATGTGTTGTTTCAATAATAACACAGTGATGGGTGGATTCTGGGACAACGCATTTAGTGTGTCGTCCCAGAATCAACACTAATGTGTTGTTTTTAACACATTCGTTCTAAGAGTGTGTCTAAAGCAAGACACGCAACCAGATTGGTGTCTGTCTGAACGCGTCACAGCTCTCATGCATACACTGTTGCCGTAAAAATGAACTACACGTAATGCAATATAATCAACCAAACACTGAAAATGTCATTTTGAGTCATTAACTTCTAAACATTAGGTCAGGTCAGGTTTTCACATGTTGTATTTCACGTACTGTAGGTAAATCTTTATACATTTAGTTGGTTAAAGGTTTGGCCTGTTATAGTTTGTCTTGCACTGACCTCGTTTTTGATATTTTTGTGAAATATGTATATTTTATAGTACAGTTTTCCTTTCTGAATGATTTTTTAACAGTAAAATCCCCTTAATGTGTGTCACCACCAGCACCAGTCACTGCGTCTTTTTCACTGTCTGTCTCAACCCTCTGCTAGAATTAAACTGTACGATGACTCACTACACCACATTATTTTTTCCATCGCTCAGGGTTTCAGATTTTACGTGCCTTACAGCAGTTTGAGAGTCTTAAATACATGCTGTTTCTGGATGGCAGTAAAGTCATAAATCACATCCTTATGAAGAATTTGCTTGATTCTGAATCATAGAGCCGTTGATTTGGCGCTACGGCTGTGTTTTGTCAGCCACCATCATTTTTGTAAACCAGTTAGACCTTCACCAAAGCCAACCAAATGAGCAAAAGACAGAAACATCAAAAGATCTCTGTACATCTCAGTTATTTCTCCTGAACAGCAAAGAGAAAATAGTAACTTTTTAAGCATCAGTCTTTAAGCATCAGCATCAATGTCGCATTTGGGTTTAAAGGGGTCATATGATGCAATTTCATATTTTCCTTTGCCTTTGGAGTGTTAAAAGCTGTTTGTGTATATAGAAGATCCGCAAAGATTAAAGACTCGAAACCAAAGACATATTCTTTCTCGAGGCACATTTAAACACACCCTCACATATCTGCGTCACTGTGTGGGATGATTTGCATAACACAGCACACTTTTCAGAAAAATGAGCTTTGTAAAAATCAGCGTATTTTATAATGCGAGGCACGTAAAATCATAATGTGTTTTTGAACCGTAAACTGCGTTACACACAAAATTATTTTCTTTATAGCAAAAGAAACTGTAAAATGTGAAAAGTTGGATCAATATTACTTCAATTGGTAACACCTAAAAAGCTTCACTTTTACTTTAAAGGTGCAATTTTTAAGATATTTGCAGTAAAATGTTCAAAAACCACTAGGCAAGTGTTATATATTTTGTCCAGCTGATTACTATCAATATCTGTAATGTTTTCAACTACTTGTAAATCGTGAGAAAATTTCCATTCAAAACATTGACACGGGGCAGTGCAGTCTCCTGTCAATGACGTTAATATCCATGTGACCCTTTGTCACCGCCTTTACTGACGTAAAAACCACATGACAACAGTGGTCGAGTTCGAAAAAATAAAATGGCGTCCAAGGAAGCGACTGGAGCACAAATTTAATGTAAATAAAGGTATATTTTCACTTTTTACACATTTTAATTGCATTTCTAGCGAGAAATTAGTATTGTAGTTTTCAAATATGTAATTAGTTATCACAAAGACGCTCTCTGTTTATATTTCAAACACGCTGCCTTTGAAGTGCGTCCGAAAGCCTTTCTCTGAGCTGACCTCTTGCCTCCGAAGTCATTTCCTCATGAGGCAGCGAGGCAACAAGTCACTGCCTTGAGTTTTCGGACGCAGCCAGTGTCGTGGACAAATGCGGAACTATGCGATAGCGCCTGTCGGACTACGAGCTTGCTTATGGACTTATGGATTACTCTTCATTGTCTGCCGCTGGTTGTGTCAGCAAAGACAGCTCCTGTAAGCGTACGGGCCAACCAAACGACCAAAGAAGAGTTTGGAATAAGAAGAGAGAAAGAATGAGGATCAATTTGGTGTTGCATTATCTGGATGAAGACAGCTTCGCGACATTATTTAACTAGACAGAGATTCTGATCCTGCTTGTGTTTTACACGATGGGTGAGTTGTTTTGATTCGTAACCCTTCAAAAAACGTATGCTATATGACCCCATTAAAAAGATTTCAATATTGTCAAATATAATAAATCTGGGATTAGGCTTGTGCCCAGAAAACACCAAAATCTGCAGTCTAAAGACCAAATGAGATCAGAGCTAAACTGTCCACCTCAAGATGCTTTTTGGCTTCTATTTTTATAACATATTAAACATCTTAAAGGGGACATATCATGAAAATCTGACTTTTTACATGTTTAAGTGCTATAATTGGGTCCCCAGTGCTTTTATCAACCAAGAAAATGTGAAAATCAACCCAGTAACTTAGTTTAAACTATTCTCCACAAGCATGCGAAAAAATAGGTCATTGAAAACTGGCTCCCCTTGTGATGTCAGAAGGGGATAATACTGCCCCTTAATCTGCACTATCCAACAGAGTTCATTTGCATTTAAAAGACACACCAAAAGCGCCACATTTTTGCTCACACCTACACAGTTTGAATTTTAAAATGCTATAATAAATTATCTATATGGTATTTAGTGCTAGAACTTCACATATATACTCTGGGGACACCAAAGATTTATTTCACATTTTAAAAAAGCCTTGTGAAATGTCCCCTTTAAAACTACATTAAGTCTTCTGAATAATGTAAGCACGGTCTCTGAGCAATAAAAGGTCAATTTGGGAATTTACAGTGGTCTAAGCCAGTCCCTTCAGCGGGATTAAGTCTTAATTTTAACCCTGTTCAGGAGCTTTATTTTGCCTCCATTGTGCAATTCCTTCGCAAATAGGGCTGGGCAAAAAAAATAGATTTTTCGATTAATCGGTTTTTTTTACGTGGTCGATTCATAACGGATTCTCAAAGAGCAGAATCGATTTTTTTCTGCAAACATTGAACGTAAGATTAATGTTAATCAAATTAGTCTTCTTCACTAGATGTCACCCTCTTTTTTGCCTTGCGCGATGTTACCAAGGAGCGAGAGACGAGCCTGTCATTCATTCATTCAGTGCTTAAAATGGCGGTTTTAGGTGCTTCATCGACGTTGATGCAACCTTCACATAAAAATTCAGAGGTATGGAAGCATTTTAGATTTCACAAGCAAGACGACGATGATAGTGTTGTGGCTTTAATTTCTTTTTATTAATTACCCACTTGTAAACTTCTGTTCACTGTTCTTTTTTATTAATATAGTATTTGTATTAAATCTATATTCGTTGAGTTGAATCGAGAATCAAGTATAAAAACCGACCTGAGAACCTAAATCGAAATTGAATCGAGAATCGAAATCGAATCGATTTGATAGCTTGTGAAACGAAATCGAATCGATTTGATAGCTTGTGAATCGAAATTGAATCGATCTGGAACATCTGAATCGATACCCAGCCCTATTCGCAAATGCCATTCATCCGTGTTTGGCAGATTTCACAATTAGACTGTCCCTTTTGACACGTTAAGTAATTAGCAGTATTTTTAGCACCTGATGTTCGAACATTGTCTATCTTTCGCTGTTGCTTTGATATTTTGCTCACCTATCGAGTGCTAATTGTTACTGTTGGTTCAACTTAAAAAAGTAAGTTACCTGGTTGCCTTAAAATATTTATATAGTGTAAAAATGTTTTAAGTTCATTTAATGCAAAATGTAAAAACAACAAGGTAACTTACTTTATTAAGTGGAACCAACAATTCTTAATTTACAATGCAGCATGTGGCATTACAGTTAATAGGTTTTATGTCAATCACATCTGCTGTCACAATAAATGTTTAGTTATTTAAACCTCATTGTTTCAGGTTTGTTTGTAGAGCTGTATGTGAAGGGCAGGTGGTTGTGTGAGGCTATGTGAGGACGCCTGCAAGTCTCAGATATATATACGGCTTGAATCATTTCGAGACCTGCAGTTAGTAAATCAAAATGAAACAGGGACCCTGATCTTTCAGAAAGCGTTTGAGTGAGAGAGAGAGATTGCTTATGAGCATCTTATCAGTAACCAAGTTCTGTACGTATGTGTCGTTGTTAATATTCCCAGCGTCACTGCTCATAGGGATTTGAACAAGTCCTTATAACCCCAAGTATTAAACTAAAGGATCTAGCTGGTCGTTTGTGCTACAGACATTAATGATACTCAAAGGCTGGTTCACAAAAGATGTGCTATGACTTTTCTGAGCTATCAGATACATTTCTTATCAATAAAATAACGTAAAGTTTAATGCCGTTCATATTATGGTCGATAACTATAGCAACAATTCAAATATTTTATTTAAAAAATAGTGCGAAATAAATACAATAAAGAAGTTCACACCACAACCATAGCAATATCCTTGGGATCGCTTTCGGAGGGAATCTTTTTTAAAGATGAATGTTTTACCATCGACAGCCAATCAAATCTATTTGAATTTAAAGTGTTTACGTATTTGAAATGGCAGATGACAATGTGGAGAAACTCATTGCCAAGTTCAATAACATAAATTATCTGATTTATTCAGCGCTGTTGCGGTGAAATCGACTATGTGGGTGATTCTCACGAAAACTTGGTTTTAAAAATGTCAAGCATGAAAATGTAAAAATTGCTTAAATTTACTTTTTTTCCCACCAGACATTGAAAAACAAAGTCTGGAGTAAATGGGAACATTAATTTAAAAACTTTTACTTATCATTTAACACTTTTTGTAACATAATTTAAAAAATTAGTCCTAAAAAATCTCATTACCGCAACAGTCAGAAAACACCAACACTGACATATTTTCAAAATGACATGACAAACCTGAAAGAACATAATTTGGAGATTCTGCAAATGCATTTAAAATCAAAGTATTATGCTTCTATTAATTAAATTAACATTTAATAAGCATTTGTTGCGGTAATGATAATCAAAATGTCGTGTAAGCATTCTGACAAGACAATATTTCAAATTAACTGTAAAAAAATGATCTTACCTGGTACACTGTAAAAAATTTGCTGTAATTATACAGCTGGTTGCCAGTAACTTACTGTAAAAGAAAAAGACTGAAAATGTTTCATGTCCATTTAACTTTAAACAAACTGTTGTCACTAAATAACATAAATGTAAAATCTACAGTAAGTTACTGGCAGCTAGTTGCCAGTAATACCCAGAAATACTGTAATTTCTACAGAAATCTTTTACAGTGTAGCCATCTTGAAGTAACTGGTCCATGTGCTTGGTCACTCAAAATCAAACTTTATTGATATTCTGTATGTGTGCTTAAACTGTTCTCAAAAAGTGTTGCGGAGGATGAGAACATCAGGCATGGACACATCATTTTCCTAATTTTTCTTCATTATTATTATACATGAATATTCAGTAAATATTTTTTCTGTCATCTAAAGTAGTCTAGCAAAACATCCATTTATTTTTTTTCCTAATATTTTTGTGTTAATTTGATTAAATTACAACATAACGCATGTTCAAACACAGCCGGACACATTGCGGTAATGAGAATTTCAGCAGAAAATGAGATAAAATTTCCAATTATAAATTCTTATGTTGAAATCACACATTGTGCAAGGTAGAACACAGTATTGTGTTAACTCTGATGCTTTTTAATGTTACTATAGTACACATTTTAAAGCTAAAATCATTAGTGCCGTGGTGTTTCAATGGTTTCGTGAGAATCACCCATGTAATGTTTTTATTGTCGCATTAATTGATAATAGATTAGACAAAATATATCTACTGTACTTTTTAGAGATACACAAAATGCAAACGTTTTTGTTAAAGTAAATCTACAATATTAGTTAACACTATTAAAGGTAAATGATTTGTGTGAGCGAATGAACATTGTTATCACTAACTTTCGGTGTTGTTAACACTAATATACTTATCGTTATAGTTAACATTATTATTATTGTTAAAGTGTAAACTATCCTTAACGTTAAAAGATTTAGCCTTATGTATGACTGGGATATCACAGAGTTGGTCCACTTTTGACCACATACAGAGGTAGTCGAAAAAACACATTTTACTGCTTTTTGTTGTGTAGACGTGCATGTGGTTGAATGTGTTCGAGCAGCCGCAAAAGACCGCCTACTCTCTTTCTACTGATCTGATGTCATGTTCCGAGCACAATGTTTTTACATCAAACATGACTTTTAGCGCGAACACACAGTGTTTAAGCGCGATCTTTAGGCTTTCATTGTTTCATTTTGCGAGTTTACTAACATCACAAGCAGCGGACTCTGACCTTAGATTAGTGCGCGTCAATTTAAACTCATCATTTCTCCCGCTTGCGTTTAAACAAAGCAGGAGAGACCACCCCCTCAGTAATCAGGACACAAGCGGACAAAAGAGACAAATTAAAATACTAGGTACAGACGTGAATGTGTCTCTCTGGTCCAACTTGTAATCCGGTCGACCAAAACGCATCTCAATACCATGTATGAAAAATCGAAATTAAATTAAATTTGCACTGTTCCTTTAAAATTTCATTGGACCACCTTTACTTGTGCTGCTTCAAATTATTACAGATTATTACTTTACTCTCAGCCACAATGAACTGCTTAACTATAATGTTGCTACATTTTCATATCTGGACTCATTTACGTGATATCTGTAAGTTACAGACTTCGCTGGATAACGTTGAATAAGTAAATGATGTCTGTTGTTAGGAAGGTGAAATTTGAGAGTCATTTGTACAGTGTAACCGTGTGCTGAGTGTATTGCTTGTGTTTCTGTTTTTAGAGAGATATGAATTATTGATACGCCTTAGATTTCCACCGGGAAATAAATTCCCAGATGAACACGCACACATACTCTTGATCTTGAGAGCCTGGCCACTTTCAAAAAATACAGATTTTTCTTTAGATGTGAAATTCACACTGGTCGTATGCCAAGAACATAACTGATTCCAGACCTGTACTCTGGCAATCCCATAATCATCTATCTTCAAGGGCGTTTGTGGATGAACTGACCTGCTATTTTTTATTAGTGTGCTTGTTTTTGAACTTCCACAGTGTTTGTCATTGAATTTGATTTTGGGCCTGTTTCTACTTTCTGGCAAATGCTGACAATAAACGTCTTTTATTAACACAGCTGGAGGGCATAACATCCATTTGACAAAAACAAAGATGCTCTTTGAAAACTCAGAATAAGCCACGATTGATTCATGATCTCTGCCACATCACATCAGACATTTTATGTTGAATACTTTACTTAAATTTAAGGAGACAAACAAATGCTGCCGCAATAATCTGATTAGTGACTATTCTACACATTTGATACTATTTTAATGTTTCTTAAAGATCTATTTTACTTGTCAACATATCAACATGGGGGATATGAAGCACATGCTGATATGTCATTTACAGTAGTTGTAGGACTTTTTACAAATGACGCAAAATTGCAATACTTTGATCACAATCATGTCATACCTTAGTAGTAAATGTTAAGATTAAAAACCAAACAACATAAGGTTTGTAAAACATATATTTCTTTGGCAGTCTTTATAACACGAAACATGTTTTAGTATTTCAAGCCACCTGCTGGTGGAACTTTGTATTGCTTCTTAGACAGACAAAAAAGTCAATAGTTTTGTACTTGAAGGATTAAGTTAAAAATTTCTTTATTCACTGGGATTGATAACATTAAATTGTCCTTCCTTCTCACATAGAAGGTATGTAACTTTATTAAGTGCAAAAATGATCCAGAAACGTTTTTACATGTCCATTTACGACTCTAGGATTTGTCATTTGAATGAAATGGTCTAGTTTTACCCTATTTGGAAGGGTCGTGAATAATAATGTTGAGCTCTGCTCTGATTGGCTCTGCTCTGCTCGGAGGCTCATGCCAGTAGCTCACATTAGTAAACAGACCTTATATGTTTGAACCTGTATCAGAGAAAAATACAGATTTTAAGGAACAACTAATTGTTTGGAGATTGTTAAACAGACGTTTCTGAGTTTTTTTTTTAGTATGGACCTGCAAAACATAACTGTAAAGTCAATAGTAAAACTTAAGCCTAAACGCTAGCATATAGCATTAATTAGCATGTAGCGGTTTCTCAGCAGTCACAACTTTGTAATTAATTTAATGTGTACTTTAATGTTGGGGCGTACATCTTGACAGCGACGTCACATTCAGTGTTATATTGAGATTGGCCAGTTTTTTATGGCACCTTTAATATTTCTTTAAAGCAACCTGTGTGTGTGTGTGTGTGTGTGTGTGTGTGTGTGTGTGTGTGTGTGTGTGTGTGTGTGTGTGTGTGTGTTTTATTTGAAAGGCCATTTGAGTGTTGCTAAACCCAAATTGTGTTTGTTTGGCCTTATAAAAACACACAAATATATAACAAAGATCCTTTACATTTTTCTTTTCATTATTTGATTTCATTTTTTTAAAAGCGTTTTGGGAACTATTAGGTTTTTAGATAGAATAGATTCACCTTTTTCATTGTGCAGAGTACAAGAACAGTGCTTTTACAAAAAGCATTAACAAAATAGATTTTATGGAATCTGTTTTCTGTTAAGGACAAACAGTTTAATTTCTATACACACAAATGCTATTATGCATTTATGCCTTATTTTTTTTGTCAAAAATGTACGTGGGATATAACAGTAGTGTAGTTTCATTTTTTTATAAGCATATTAATTGTCCTGTCTGACATGATACCAGCTTTGACCACTAGATGTCATGCTTTATTAAGATTTCCATTGGTGCATTGCTGTCCATTTTTTTGTAAAATATCCAAACTGGCCAATAACTCTGTCACCAAATATAATTTTAATTATGACCATTCATATCATATCATAATTTATATTACTTATGCATTATGCATACTTAAGCATTGTGATGGCATTGCGACACAGGTCTTTGTTGACACTGTACACTACACCAGTGGTTTTCAAACTGGGGGCCGCAAGATGGTGCCAGGGGGGCCCCAGTTTTATGACATTTTATAAAATACATTCATTTATCATGAATTCTGTGTAATTAAACCTAAAAAATAAAAAGCCAACTAACCAACAGCACTACTAGGTATAATTTAATATGTTTTGTTTAATTAACATATTACATTTTAGAACTGTTTTGTCATAAAAACAATTCGGGGGGCCGCAAAAGAATGCACCGTACACAAAGGGGCCGCACGCTGAAAAAGTTTGAGAACCACTGCACTACAGTATATATAATATAATATAATATAATATAATATAATATAATATAATATAATATAATATAATCTCAGAAAAAAGGTACAAGAAGATAAAAAAAGTTTTCCCTTTTCAAAAAGTACACTTTTGTACCTAAAAGGTTCATATTGGTACAATAGAAGTACATACTGGTACCTCAAAGGTTGCTTATTTGTACCAAAATGGTACATATTAGGACCTTTTTAAAATGTACAGTCTCAGTGACAACTTTTGTACCTTTTTTTCTGAGAGATTATAGTATTATATTATATTATATTATATTATATTATATTATATTATATGGTAACACTTTACAATAAGGTTTATTAGTTAACATTAGTTAATGCATTAACTTACATGAACAAATAATGAGCAATACATTTGTTTCAGTCTTTGTTAATCTTTGTTGATGTTAGTAAATAGAAATAAAGCTGTTCATTATTTGTTCATGTTAGTCCACAAGCATTAACTAATATTAACAAGATTTTAATAAACTATAAGTAATTGAACAAAGTAAGCATGAACAAAGATTAATAAATGCTGAATAAATGCAGTTCATTATTAGTTCATGTTAACTAATGTAGTTAACTAATGAACCTTATGAAAAACCTTATTGTAAATTGTTACCTATATAATATAATGTAATGTAATATAATATAATATAATATAAAAATGTTTTACACAGGCACGCACGCACGCACACACACACACACACACACACACACACACACACACACACACACACACACACACACACACACACACACACACACACACACACACACACACACACAGTATTTAAATGAACCCTGGCTGGTTGCTTTTCCTGTCAGACACATTTTTTCCACTCGCAGACAGAATTCCTTTCATTTCCAAATCTCCCAGACAAGCTGCCAGAGTCCCTTGAGATCAGTGAAGACGGCAACATGTGTTCAAAGCACGCTGCTGTGTTTTACCCGTAAGTTTACAAAAAAGTGCGTTTTACACACCCTTACAGTACAACAGAAGTGCAAGTACGAACTCAGACGTCATCATAATCGGTAGAAACAGATACATTTCAGCTGCGACTTTCTGTCCTACCATATTATTTGCGTTTGTTGACCATGGTCTGGACATACACCATGTAATTTTATTTAACTCAGCTGGTAGAGCATTTGGTTAGCAGCACAAATGTCATCATTCATAGGTATGCATTATAAGTTGCTTTGTATAAAGGCCTCTGCCAGATGCATAAACATAAATGTGTTATGTTAGATGCATAAATATGGTAATCATTCGCTGTTGTAAAGTACTATGTATTGTATTCTAGCAATCCTAAAGTACTTAACTTGTGTTGGATAAGATAGTGACTATAGTTATGAGTCTTTCTTTCTGGCCATTATTCTATGCATTGAACCATACGCTTACATCATTTCTACGACAGATGGTAATGATCAGAAGAGTGTTTTCACCACAAACAGACGTTTGCTATTTCAGATCATCTGATGTTAAGCAGACCTTCTTATTGTCTCTTTCTTTTTGTCAATCGTGTGCAGGGGCATTTAGTGATTATTTATAATGTATGGTCACTGGTAGATGATGTATTTGCACACGTAGAGCTGCACATCCATACCCGGTTAACCTACAGCGGTGAACTATCCCTTTAATAGGTTACCAGTTGCAGTGGATATATGCAACAGAACAGTCTATTATTAATTTAAACTCCTAACACGTGTCTTTATATGCACTTTTTAGCTTGAAATATTATGTAATTTAGGTGAATATTCTTTACAATAAATGACACTTGGTTTAAATATGTAATGCAGTGACATTTGTATAATTTTTAGGTATGACTGAGGTGTCCAAATTCTTATGTAAGAGGTAGAAAGCTGTGGGTTGTTTATGTTTCAAAATGAAATAAAAAACTTGTTTAGTAAAGTCTATTGTAAATGCTTTTGGTTTAGGCATAGACCCAGGTGGTCAAGGGTCACATTAACCGATTAATGTGTCTCTTCAGGGGGTTAGCGCAGGATAAAGCCAGTTAATTAACTAAAGTGCAGTTGCTTGAAGGCGGATTAGATAAGAGAAAGATTAGAGAGAGAGAGAGAGAGAGAGAGAGATTTTAAAGTAAAGATAATGAAATATGGCTTCACCTTTGTTTGGTTAAAAATAAACAGAAAAATATCAGTTATTGAGCAAGCCAAGTACATAAAGGGGCGTACACACCAAATGCGAATGCAACGGTTTGCGCGAGTAGATTACGTGCAAAGTCAATGCAAAATGCGAATAGACGCAAACTTGCGTGGGCGATGAGAATGACGAACTGGGTGACACAAATTGGGCAACGCGACTGCCATGAAAACACGCAAGTTAACTCATTCCCCGCCAGCCATTTTTTGAAAAGTTTTCCAAAAAATCTCACAAAATGTCTTTCAGGGAAATTTTCTTCTAAGAATATAAAACATACAAATATAGCAAATGAAAGAACAGACCCTCTGCTTTCAAACAAACAAAACTGAAGAAAAAAAACGTTTTATCCTTTCTATATTTTTCTCTGCTTATAAATTCTTAAATATGAGTATTTTTCTATAAAAAAACTTTTTTTTAGCAAAAAACTGAAATAGTTGCATTTTTGTGAAGGAATTTTGTTAGTTAGAGATCAGATTCAGAACAATTATCAAAACATACACAGAGTTTAAAATGAGTAAATAATGTTTTGGCTTCAGTTTTTTCATAAATTGGGTAAGTGCCATCTAGTGGATAATCGCGGTATTGCAGATTAACATCATAATTCATCAGGAACACTTATTTATGCAAATGTTTTCTATTAAAGGTGCAGTGTGTAATTTTTAGAAGGATCTCTTGACAGAAATGCAATATAATATACAAAACTACATTATCATGGGTGTATAAAGACCTTTTTGTAATAAATCGTTATGTTTTTATTACTTTAGCGAGGGTCCCCTTACGTGGAAGTCACCATTTTGTGCCACCACGTTTCTACAGAAGCCCTTAATGGACAACCTTTTTGTCTCAGACGATGACATGTTTTTACGGTGGCGGCTACTGTAGCTTCTCTATGCGTTTCAAAAGCGAGGGGTGAGCAGTGGGCTGAGCCGTTGGTTGCAATTCGCAATCTCTCCACTAGATGCTGCTAAAATTTACACACTGCACCTTTAATTGATGAAATAACTCAAAAAATTTGCATGACACAAAATTAAATCCTGTGAGTAATCTAGAGCGAGGAACGTGATGCTTCGCTTTTGGTGTGTACGCAGCATTAGACATAAGTGTTAAAAAATATTTTACCATACCACCAATTTACAAAAGTTATCTAAAACCTCATTTGCACAGCTTGTTGATCCTGGCAGTTGTCTCATAAAATTCCCAGCGTGCATTCTGTGTGAATTCCAAAACATCCCGTAATTAATTCTGGGATTGCTCCCGTAAAGGGGACCTATTGACACTGCTGTAACATTTACGAAACGCGTCCAGTGTAAACAAAAGGCAGATACAATGCCGTAAGGGGCGTGCCGTAGTGAAGACGAAATTCAGAAAGTGAACGATTGGAATTACAATACACATAACGTAACGTGAGCAATCATTATGGCATGTGTGTGAATGCGTGCCCAGATTGAGGAAAAAATCATTGGCAGTGTGACTAAACAAAAATTTAACGATTCCAGGACATATTTTCCGTAATCTGTGTGTAAAAAAGGCTTAATAATAATTGGTGGCCTTTGGGTACAAAATCACAAGTTTGATTTCATTTAATTACAACATAATTAATAACCTCCAATGTTATGTTATGAATCAAGATAGAGACAAAAAGTCACAGATCGCATATCACCTTGCTGATGAGTTTGCAAAGATAAAATAAACATTTGAAATGTGTCTGACAAACAAAACTAAAAACATTTCAACCTCTGAGTGATGTAAATAATAATGTTTTCTGTTGCGTAAAGTTTTCCTGCGTAATGTATCCGAATGGATTTACTTAGAAACTGTAGGCCTGATCATTGCTTGGCACTGAGGGTAATGACTCAGGTTTTACTGGACAAGGTGCATTTTGTTGCATGAACACCAGTTCAGATCCAGAGCTCATTTTCTTTCTCTCTCTCCTGGTGAGCTCTATGTAAACATGCATCATCAAGACTTTAGTTTCAGTAAGATCAGAAGTCTTGTGTTGTTACACATGGTCCAGTTTACAGTCCAAACTGACGTAGATCCAGAACAATAACAGAAACCACTGGAGGTAGGCAGAGGCTTAGATAATTAAAGTCTCTATTGAGCGATCTTTTATCTTTTTTTTTTCGTTTAGTGCTTTAGTTCTTGTTTGAATCTGAGTCAAAGGTCATTGGTTTTGCAGGACCACCCGTCTCTGTCCTTTCTGCACCTCCTGTCCTCCTCATCCCTGTTTCACTTCGTGAGCGCCTCTCAGTCCCTCTAATGCCTTACAGATGCTCGGGCCAGTAAACACATCTCTATCTAACTGACTCCCACCTTGCTCCTGTAAATGCACAATGAAAACAAAATCATTTGGGGTGTTTGGAATGAATTCAGACCTTCTGATCACTCATTAACACTTTAACAACCTTTGACGGATATATCCAGGGTTCCCACGGGTCCTTGAAATCCTTGAAAGTTTGTGAATCTGGTGAAAATAATTGGAAGTTTTTGAAAATATACATACATAGATGCAGGTCATTGAAAGTGATTGAATCTATTTTACGCAAGAAGTTTTGTGGAAAATAAAATCCACATTTTTCCCTGTGTAGTGTAGGATAATATCATAAAAGTCTAAATGCTTATTTCTTCTGTATGCGAATGTTAATTCATACCAAAATGCTTTTTTGCATAGTTGTGTTTGACACATGAAAACGTCTCGGGTTACGTATCTAACTGTTGTTCCATGAAAAGGGAACGAGACGCTGCGTCTTCCTTGCCATACTTCCTGCTTCCCTGTAACGCCGTCTTTGACAATATTTCAGATAGCGATATACTTCCTGGCTTCCGCATCACCCTGTCTTTGTCATTAAGCCTCACCATTGTGATATACACATTCAGACGCACTTACTCCTGGAGGCTTCCCTAAAGTGTCACTGCAGTGACGCAGCGCGAGTTCCCTCGAAAGGGAACTGTAACAATGTAAGGTAACACGATGTAACCTTGCTCTCACTTGAAATGTGTCCCTACATTTAGGCCCAATCCCATTTCTCTGTCTTACTGCTACACCTTAGTTTTGCACGTTCACGTGAGAGACTATCCCCTTACTCTCACGTGAATGTGCAAAACTAAGAGGTAGGGGTAAGGGGTTAGACAGAGAAATGGGATTGGGCCTAGTCCTTGAATTTGAGGGTATTGGACCTGGAAAGTCATTAAAAGGTCCTTGAATTTGAAGTTAACTAAGGTGTGGGAACCCTGTGTATCTGTCCAAGAAACATTTACTAAAGCTTATCTAGTTCCTTCTTAGGCTGAGATGATTTGCTAGTTCAAGCCGAGGGTTGAAACTATATTCTCACATTCTTGGATTGGCTACTTTACTCTATTTTACTCTTTTTATGATGTACTGTTGTAGACGACATCTGCCATTTTCTCAATCTCTTTATATTTAACCCTTTTACTTGTAAATGCCGTTAAAATGATGTCCTTCGTTTTTGCTTAGGGCATCTCTATGCTTGTTGTTGTAAGAGAGGCGAACGTGGTTCCTGCAGTTTAGGATCCTTTGGGACAAGTTCTTCCAAAACTTTAAAACCAGCACAATTCTGTGAGTTGTTTTTAAACACAACACATAACAACAGTAAGCAGTTACCAGTAAGCAGTGTTACATATCTGCATTAATACAGTATGTGAGGATGCATAGGAGTTACCTACTTTCAAGATTTAGTAAATTATTTTTTTAAACAATGTTACTGCGAAAGTTAGGTTACATGTTAGTCAACTTAGATGCTTGTCTGAGGTGGTAACCGTACTGTAGCAACAGTAAACCACCTAATCAGTTTGCAAGGTATCACGCGTGTATTTATAGTACACCAATAATTTAACTTTATACGAGGACGTCTTTATGGTCAGGTGATGTGAATGAACAAGGCGGTGACTGATTGGCATGAAGTACAATTTCCTGCGTTTCCTCGCCATCGTTCACTGGCCCTCACTTAATAGTTATCGTGGGACTTATAAAGTTGAGAACTGTATCGTTTTTTGTCTAAAACTTGGGCCGATACAAGCGATGCTGTATATTACCTGTGGACAGACTGCAGGGAACTGTGAACTGTTACTTTCAATAACACTTTTAACGGTATAGTGTCAAGACATTAACAGCAAGAGCCAATTCATTGGTCTGAGGTGGTTTGGCCGACTTTTAAAAAACGTATCAGCGTATCTCTACAAACATTTTTCATAATATATGTCGCTTTTATATGAATTTATGGATTTTAAATGCCCCCAAAAAAAAACAATCATATAAAGCGACACTTTGATTTCAGACTCTGTGTGAATAGTCGCATAAATGGATTTTTTTATAATAAGATTGTGCTGGGAATTTTCCCGTTGTTCTTTTAGGACACAAGCGGTACGTATTCATAAATGTCACAACCCATATACTTCTTAATGGTGGCTGTTTCCTTTTATGCCATTTAGATAGCAGATCTTTCCAATTTAGGGCTATTAGGACAGTGTCCCATCTTTGTTACGGACAAAGGAGCTCATTTTAGAACGCGTTCTTGGTGACATCATTGCGGCGGGCAGAAAAAGAGCGTATTCATTCCTCCACGAGAGCCACAAAGGAGGAGATTGAGCTGAGGACGGATGAGAAAAGACGCTTGAGATGCTTGCAGATGAGAGGAATGAGAAACGATGGAAGGCTTGTCATATTTCGGGGTGGACGGAGAGGAATGTGGATATAAACCCTGAGGGGTTTCTGGGGGAATACCAGCCATTATTTGTTGTGTTGTAGGATCCGAGTGCATTCGTAAAATGTATTTTTATGTAATAAAGTATTTAATCTTCTGTGATTTCAAATAGTAACTGTAGCCACAACTTCAAAAAGCAGTAAACTTTACATTAACATTTACATGTCCACTTTTATGAGTATAGTTTGTTTTTACGTGTTAGCAAATGTATGCACACGGTCGAACGCACAGCCTTGCAAAGTACAGTTTAGTCGTACGTGTACACAGACGTTCAACGCATGCGCATTGCAACAAAATGCAATGCATCTCCTGGGCTAAATACTACATTCTGCTGTTTGCGCATGCGCGACCTACATGTAAAGAGTACGCAAATATGTACGTCAGAAGATGCACGTAATTTCTTTTAACCGCATATACTATAATATTTATGAAACAGCAAATTATACCTTGAAGTACAGCTTTTCTAGTGTGCTATTATCTTTCTAACTGACCAGACATACGATTTTAACTCGTTCCCCGCCAGCCTTTTTTTGTGCTTTTTACAAAAGTTTTACAAAATGCCTTCCAGGAAATTTTTATTCTAAAAATATATAAACATACAAATATATCAAATGTATGGAGCCCTAAGGGGACATGGAGAAAAAATTAAATAAAGTTTAGTTTTGTGTGCGCACGAGAAACTATTGCGTGCACACGTGAAACTATCGCGTTTAGTTTTGCGTGTGCATGTGAAACTATTGCGTTTAGTTTTGTGTTTAGTTTGGCGTGCGAACGTGAAACTATCACGTTTAGTTTTGTGTGCACACGTGAAACTTTCGTGCGCACACGTGAAACTTTACTTTTTAAAAAAAATCTGCACATTAAGGTTTCACGTGAGCACATGAAAGTTTCATGTGAGCACGCAAAAGTTTCACGTGAGCATGCAAAAGTTTCACATGAGCACGCAAAAGTTTCACATGAGCACGCAAAAGTTTTATGTAAGCACATGAACTAAACTAAACTTTTGATTTTTTTTTCTCCAATGTCACCTTAGGGCTCGGTACAAATGAAAGAACAGACTCTTTGCTTTCAAACAAACAAACAAACAAAATGCGAAAAATGTTTCAGCTAAAATATTTGCATTTTTGTGTAGGAATTTTGTTAGAGATCAGATTCAGAACAATTATCAAAACATACACAGAGTGTAAAATTAATAAATAATTTTTTGCTTCAATTTAAAAAAAAATTGATAATAATATCGGTATTACTGATAACCATGAAAACTAATCAGGAACACATTTTTTTCATATAAATGTTTTCTCTTAATTGACGAGATAACTCGTCAATGGGGGTGAAAGTGTTAACATGGTAAATGGTTATAAATCATCTTAAATATGAAGGAGGGACCCAGGCCATATCTAACTCAGACCACAATGGCGGTGGCTTAGCGAATATTAGGAAAAGTGTCCAGCCAATTACAAGTCATAGTATTGAATTTTGTGTCACATTTGGTAAATTGCATTGTATTGGTTCTCCACGAATACATCTCTACATCCTGTCTCGTGCTTTCTCTTTAACCATTTAACTTGATTTGAATTCTAATGGATAAGTCACAGCTGAGCGTCATTCACCAATCTATCGATTGGGGCGTGTTAAGGGATCCTCCCATTTTATCCCGGAGCCAACAGATGAGATGACCGGGGGATGAAGGGATGGAAAGAGCCACGGCTATGTTTGGGTCACGTGATCAGATATTGTCAAGATAGCAGCTGGTCCCTTCGCTCATAACACACACCCATTTAAACGCACTAAGTTGCTCCCTGTCCCGACACACATCTCGCTCTCAATGGATCTGTAGTGTGTGTGTGTGTGTGTGTGTATGTCTGTGTGACAGCTGTCTACCGCAGGACGTTGATTTACTGCAACTCACTATGTCTTTCTGCTGTTGCTTGTTTTACAGGGATTATGGATCCAAACGGAAGTCAGGTAAGAACATTTCTTTGTTTCTTAAATGTCACCTCAGTCTTAAACTTGAGTTACTCATTACTTACCGAATTGTACCAACCGCCCCGCTCACTACTCGGCATGCCCTCCGTGTTCCTGCAGCAGTGAATGACTTGCTTTTTTGCATTCGGCTGCATCACGGCTGAGTTTCTTTTGAGATTTGGACGTGACTCAGAGGTTTGCGGAGCTGCGGGGGTGTCAGCTGTAAAGGTTTTGGAAATAAGTGGTGGATTTTGGAGGAACGTCAAATGAAAGTATGCGCATTTGTACTGCATGCCGGTGCCAGAGCGGTTCCTGGCAATTTGTCCGAATGAAAGCTTGGGGTGCGTAGAAAGTTAAAACGTTAACCTGTTCATGTTTAGCAGCTGGCATGGTGCTTTTTTCTTTAAAACAGTGCATTTCTTTAGATATATTGAAATACATCAGGTTAAAGTGTCCTCAGTGCAGAGGTTGTGTTGACTCTTTTTCCTTTAGAAAATTGATGTGTATATTTATGAATGTGTGTTTAAATAATTATATGTGACATTTAGACTGTTTTTGCTAGATTTATGACAAGTTTAAGAGTTTCCATAGCGTAGGAAACTAGGATATGTTTGTGTGACTAAATTTACACACATTGTCTGTTTATCACTAATGTAATATAAATATAATTTAGCATTGGAGTTTCCATGGCCTCTCCCACACACATCCCTTTTTGAAACATTTTCCATTTTTTGAGCTGTTTACTTTCTGCTTTTACATGCACGATCGTTTTCTATGAGAACATTTCTGAGATAGCTAGTTCGCTTTTACTTCAATCATTTCAGATGTACAGTCCTTTACAGATAAAAATCCATTTGCAAAAACTATTAACAGTTGGGTTGTACTGGAGTTCACTTTCAAACGCATCCATTAAGTTTAAATATCAAAAGCACTTTTCTCTTAAATAATTAAAGGATTTATGGTCAACCTTTTTTTGCCAAATGAGAGATTTCAACAGATATTAACATAGTTTCATATTTTAACATATTTCTTTTTTTATTCTTCATGCCATTCCAGAATAAACACCCTTACCAAAGGAAAAAAATCACTTACCCAACACCTAACCATACATTGTAAAAAAATGCAGCATTTTTGTCAAATCTACATATATGCACTTAAAAAATTTAAGTTCAACAATTTCAACTTGATTTTATAAGTTATGTCGACTTTTCACAAGCTAAAACTTAAAATAGTAGGTTGAATTGACATGAATTTTTTTTTAACTTCAACTTCATTTTTTGCGATTCACAATTCACATCTAAAACCGCTCAGAAAAGGCAACAGCGCCACTTTCCTCCTTTCTTCCAAAGCAGCATTCTGAAAAGTTGAAGTATTTTCTACTGTCGGGGTGGCCCAAAAAGAGCATGCGTGTTGCGATCGCATTGCTCTCTATTTGAGAAGCGCTTGCCACGTGTCTACATTCAACATAATGTATTTGTGGGCGCAAAAGACACGAAATGTGAACCGCCCCTAACAGTGGTGTAGTACCATTTAAACCCTGGTTCTAAGTGTGCACACTACCAGCTTGTGTCACCCGTGTATTTCAAGGATATCCTAATTCTTGTTGTCCTAGTAACACTTATAAACAAGTAACCGTCATCTCAGGAAATTACGAAAGATGGATGACATGAACTTTATGCTTCGCTCCCATTTGCAGTTGCTCTCGAAAGTCGCTCATCATTTGCATAAAGTTGAAGGTTTTTCAACTTTGTCTCGTCGTTGGACACGCACCATCCGGTCACCAATGGTTACAATCGCTTGTGTTGCCGGTAGGGTTGGCCAATATATGATGCCATCATCCATCGCCATTGGCTGACAGACATCACAATGTTGAGCCGACATTGTGATTCCACCCCACGCAACCTGCCCTAAAAAAAAAAAATCTTAAAGGGACATTCCACTTTTTTAAATATGCTAATTTTCCAGCTCCCCTAGCGTTAAACGTGATTTTTACCATTTTTTTACCAACGTGATCCATTCAGCTGATCTCCGGGTCTGGCGCTAGCACTTTTAGCATAGCTTAGCACAATCCATTGAATCTGATTAGACCATTAGCATCGCGCTCAAAAATAACCAAAGAGTTTCGATATTTTTCCTATTAAAACTTGACTCAAAAATTAAAAGTTCCGATTTTCTAGGCAGATATGGCTAGGAACTATATTCTCATTCTGGTGTAATAATCAAGGACTTTGCTGCCATAACATGGCTGCAGGAGGCGCAAAGATATTACGCAGCAGACGAAAATAGTCCCCTTAGTAACTTTCAATAGCAGAGGACTATTGCGTAATATCGTTACGCCTCCTTCAACCATGTTACGGCAACACAGTCCTTGATTATTACGCCAGAATGAGAGTATAGTTACTTTAAATAGTTAAAAAAAATAGATAATAATAACATAACGAAGTTGTTCCCGATCACGATTTAATTACATTCAAACAGTGTGCGGGAATGGGTCTCGGACTTTACAATGTTTTTCATTGTAGACATCGTTTGATGCCAATTTGGTAGATATCGCCTAACCCTAGTCGCTGGAAATCACCAGCTTTCCATTAATATGAATAGGATTATGTCTCTTTGTCTCTGCCTGTTGCTGTAATGCGAACAGGGCATTTTTCTTCCAAACTGATTAGTTGGTTGTTATGTTGTCCTACAATGATGTTGACCGAGGCACATTGCCAAAATCAGGAAGGTTACACCATTTATTAAAAGTTTGTCTTCTTTTTTTGAAAAAAAAAAGCTAATTTTCTAGCTCCAGCTTGATATGGCTAGGAACTGTACTCTCATTCTGGCGTAATAATCTAGGATTTTGCTGCTGTAACATTGCTGCAGCAGGTGTAATGATATTATACTCCACTACTATTGAAAGTTACCAAGGGGACTATTTTCAGGTGCTGCGTAATATCATTACGCCTGCTGCAGCCATGTTACGGCAGCAAAGTCCTTGATTATTACGCCACAATGAGAGTATAGTTCATAGCCATATCTGCCTAGAAAATCACAACTTTTAATTTTCCGTCGATCTTAGTACACGATGTAACTACAAAAGAGTCAATTTTTAAATAGGAAAAATATCCAAACTCTCTGGTTATTATTTAGCGGGATGCTAATGGTCTAATCAGATTCAATGGATTGTGCTAAGCTATGCTAAAAATTGTAACGCCAGACCAGGAGATCGGCTGAATGGATTCTAAAACGGTAAAAATCAAATGTTTAACTTTAAGGGAGCTGGAAAATGAGTATATTTTCAAAAACAGTGTAGTTTGCCTTTAATTCTCAGATTTAGTTTGTATTCAGTTCAGAGTTCAGAATAGTACAGTATTTATATTTAGTTAGTCTGCATATTCTCTCAGCACATTTTAGCATTTTGGGAGAAAAGTGGAAAAATATTTTTGGGAGAAGTAAACATTTCCCACTGGTATTTTTTGAAACTAATATCATTAACAGGTGTTTAAGTTTTATTTAACTTCTTCCAATCATTTCGTCAGTTGTTTCCACAAAAATAGAATAAGCAAACATACTCGACCAGATTTTTTGGTTGACGGTTCAGCTACAATAAGGGTCTATTATTAGATCTTAATTCAGATTTATGTCACTCTGTGTAGAAATATGAAACTCATTTGACCCAAATACAGTATTATTAGATCTGTGTTGCATTATTTGTCTTTTCATTCATCATCTGTTTGCTGTTTGTGTACACATCCACAGTTGAAAACTGCAAACATTTGGATAATAATCTGACCACCAGCTGATGTGACGCTGTGAGCAATTCCAGCTGTCTGTTTATCCTCCGCCAGAGTTACATCGCATTAAACGTAAACTTTAGTCATGTACTTCCATTTCTCAAAGAGTTTAGAGATATTTTGGCCAAATTGATCCACCACTACTTTTGATGCATTGGTCACTTCAATGAATCTCATATGCTACATAAGGTTAAATTTGATATTTGTAAGAATACCACAGAACCACTGCGTTTTAGCTTTTATCCACAACGACTTACAGCAACAAAGTTTACATTATCTTAGTATTTGTGTTCCCTGGGAATCAAACGCATGACCTTTGCACTGCTACCTCAGTGCTCTACATCAAAAATCTGTCATTATTAATTGTGCTGGAGATGTCACCTGATTACCTAAATAGACTAATTCAGGACGGTTGCACTCGTCTTCTGTCAGTCTGAACATCTGGATGTCTGTTTCTCATTGTAATTGGGGGTTTAGCAGGTGGAAACTACCCAAGCAGCTGGGAAATGAGATTTTAGCTTGTAGGCAACAGTGAGTCTGTACAGGCAGAAATGAGCTGTCTCTTGGAGAGCTTGATGGATGTGTAGGATGTGCTTTGGTTTTAGCCAAGGCTAATGTAATGGGTAATGTCTGGCTTATGGGTTGGTGTCATCTAATGGTTTAAAAAAAATGGGCTTGTATTATAAAGATTGTAGGTTTAAATCTAAATCCAAATCTACAAAGTACATTTACTGTATGCATTTGGCACACACTCTTTCCAAAGTCCATGCATTTTCTGGGATTCGAACCCATATCTCTGTGTGCGTTGAATTTTGGAGCTATACTGTAGGAGCACTGTAGTTGCTTTTGGCTGACCTTCGATCAAATGTGCATTAATGGGTTGTTGTTAAAGGTTGCTCTTGAGCCAGGCTCTTAGCCAGAAGGTTGCTCCAGGGGATTAGCCCTATAGTAATTGTTCTGTAGCTTGCTTTGGATAAAATAGTCTGCTAAACGGCAAATTAGTAAATGAGTTGTAAAGTGCCCCGTTGTAACTTCCCCTTTCATTAGCCAAAGCCTGGAAGACCCAAGACCTCAGGGCTTCCCATCTACGGCTAATGAAGCGTGTCAGTCTCACCATGATTTTTCGCAATTGATCTAATCCTCTTGGTGCTAAACTTCAGAACAGGTGGTTCCTGTATTTAGACCGACATAAGTGCTTGTTGTAAGAAGACAGTTTTCTGGCAGATTTAGGCGAAACCGATGCCCATTGGAAGCTTATGTGTCCATCTGCTTGTCAAGATGGTCTCTTCCTATGGAATTAGACCTAACAAGCCAATCTGAGGTCTTCAGGGTCTTAAAGAGATGTAATCTGATGGGTTTATTGGGTGTATTGTCGAAATAAAAGTGTGGCATATTGGCAATTCTTAATGGAATTACAATTCGTAAATGGAATAAAATCACAATGATATTTTTTTACAAAAAAAGCAAATAAACGGAAAGCATACGGGTGATTCTTGCGAAATTAGACTTATGAGGTGTCATGATTTTGATAAAAAAAAGTAAATACAAAGTAAGAGTATCAAAATAAGAAGCATACAGTTACAAACATCTCTTCACGTACTATTTTGCACATGGTTTCAAATGACATCATACAAACCAATTTTGTTTTTTGTTTTTTCACATTTAAGAGGGAAATTTTCAACACCGAAACGTGTCCATGATTGGATTTGGGTTCTTTGACATGGAAATATTTATAATAAAAAAAATAATAAAAAGCTTTAGTGCATGTTATACTATAAACATTTACAGTAAAGAAACATGTGATATTTGGTGATCATTGGTAAATGTAGAGACAATAATAAGGAATATAAATTTGTCCAAGAAAAATTTTCGTATTCTCCGCAACAATTTTCAATCATTGTTTAAGCCCTCAAGGAACTGACATTTTCAAAAAAAAATTAGTTGGAAGGGACATAATTGACTGTGACACTCAAGATGGCTACCAGGTAAGCAGTTCTTATTTTTTCTCTCCATATAAAAGTTAAAATTTAGTTTTTCATAGTACCTAGACAACTTTTTAGTTCTCATTACCGAAACATGAGTTTGTAAATGCATATATTTGATGTAATATCATGTTGCAGTAATTATAATTTTTGATAATGATAATCTAAAAAATTTAAAAAAATTTATAGGAAATATTTTTAAAACCACTAAAAACAATGGTTATAGTAAGTTCAGACCTTAATCTTATACGTGCAAAAAAAAAAAAATCTGATTCTGGTCTTCTAAATCTGGATTTCGTGAGAATCACCCATACACGTTTTTGTAGTTCACCTGGTTCAATTTTACATTAGGTCATGGGTTCAAACCCAGGGAACACACATACTGATAAGTTGCTTTGGATAAATGCGTCTGCCAAATGCATGAAATGTTAATGTAACACAGATCCTTAAACTCTTACAAAGACTTTAAAACATTAAAAGGGACATAATAATGAAAATCTGACTTTGTCCATGTTTAAGTGCTATAATTCATTCATTTTTATTTATTTGACAGGGACAATGCAAACGAACATAGTCTCAAAGCAAGCTTGTCACTAAAATGCTGCATAAAAAGTTTATAGCAAATGCTAATTTTCAACTCCTGTCCCTGGTTGGGCTTTAAATACAATAAAATGTACATACTTTACTATTACAATTTAAAATGATATTACATGATATATTGGCGTCTCCTATCCCTGATTATACACAATAAAATTTACACATGAAATTTATCCATAAAATGTACATACTACACACACATATATCAAACCACTCTTACCTATATACATTAATTAAAAATGAGTACACCTTTGGTTTATTTTGTAACCAGTTTTTTAACCTGGAAGTAATCCAATACAGTCTTAATGTCAGATGGTAATGAGTTCCAGAGTTTGGAGCTCTTCACGGTCGTTTGACCAAAACTGGTCCTGTAATATGGTATTTAACAGTCATGGTTTGTGACACCCGTAGTGACTCAAATGCTGCTTTGTCTCTCTACAAATGAACTTAGAGGCTCAGGTGCTAAGTGATTAATGCGTTTGTAAATTAATTTAAGAAAACAAAAATGGCGAAAATTCTCAAAAGTATTTAAATTATTAAATTGGGTCCCCAGTGCTTCTATCAACCTAGAAAATGTCAAAAAAGATCAACCCAGTAATTTAGTTTTGGTAAACCATTCTCTGTAAGCACGTGAAAAAATAGGTCAGTGAAATTTGGCTCCCCTTGTGATGTCAGGAGTGGATCTTATAATAATACCGTCCTTTAATCTACGGCAATGCCATTTAGTGTGCAGAGAGAGAGAAAATAATTGACAGCATAATCACCATTATGGTGATCAGTGTTTGCATTCCATTAGCTCATTTGCATGTAAAAGGACATTTAAAATGGCAAATTATAACAAATTTAACATGCTATAATTATCTATATGGTATTTTGAGTTAAAACTTTACATATGTACTCTGGTTACTCCAAAGATTTAATTCATATCTTTAAAAAGTTGTGTCCCTTTTAACATAGTTTTACAAAACCAAAAAGCATTGAAAATGAAAAGCCAGGAAATGAAATGCATCATTTAAATTTAAAAAGCATGAATAAAATGTTAGCACACTTGAAATATGAACTATAAGCTAAAAGCACTGTTGATATCCTTAAAAAAAGCGTTTATTTATAGGAACATGAAGTCCATCAAAGTGGACTAAATTGTTGATAGGAGGTTCTGTACTGTAAATGGTTTGTTTGGGGTCATGCAGTTTGTTTGTGCAAATCCCCACAATAATGCCATAATGTTATTGAATTATACTCTGTGTGTGTGTGTCATTGTACTGTAATGATCCACTGTCAAAGGCCCCCTCCGAGTTAAAACAAGACCCCCGTCTTACCACAAAGCATCGCCAAATTACTTATAACCTCGCCAAACTGTTTACCTAACCTTGCAATGGAAGCCTGCTGTAGATTGTTAGTAAGCACAGCACAATATATTTTGTGTTACATCTCATGTCAGCTCGATTGCATACAATTGGAATTGGTTTTGGAAAAGCGGCAGTTTAGATGTCTTACTGTAGGGCCTCATGCAGAGGAACCTCGAAGAATCTTTTCTCTCCTGTGACCTCGTCACTCCCTCTCATCCCAGTGTGAGACCCAGATGTGCAGAGGGAGAACCGGAGTGAGAGGGATCTGTTGAAATGGGGTCAGTTAGTCCCCATTTAACATGGCAGAGTGGGTTCAGTGTGACGTCAGACTAGCTATTCTGTTTTTGCAAGACTTGGGGCTCAGTACAGAGAGAGAGAGAGAGAGAGAGAGAGAGAGAGAGAGAGAGAGAGAGAGAGAGAGAGAGAGAGAGAGAGGTGAAACAGATGAAACAGATGGGAGTTTTAGGGGAGGGGGAATAGTTTCAGACATGAAAACAGACAAATGCATGTAGTACATACATACTATACATAACCATGTGCATTTGTCTGTTTCATTCAAAAGCTTTAAATAGTTCAGTGTGGTCAGCTCCTGGAAAATAAAGCAAGGTTTTGAACCGGTTCACAGAACGAAAACTAGAAACTTTTGATGTTTTGCATGGAACAGAAATGAAACCAGAAAGTTTCAAAAAATATATGTTCCGGAGCAGAGACGTTTATTTAAAATAATGGTAACCGGTTAATACCGTTATTTTTTTCATTCTTTGACAAGATTTCTGTCTAATATGACTCTATGAAGTTCACTTCCGGTAGTCGTTGACTCATTGGAGAAATGAGCCACCAGCAAGTAGCATACTCAAACCCAAGTCTCTAAAGGCGCTTTTCCATTGCAGAGTACCCCATGGTTTAGTTTAGTTTGGGTCGGGTCAGCTCACCTCACTTTGGCATGGTTAGCTTTTCCATCGAGTTTGGTATCACTTCGCAGTGGGAGGGATTATAGGCGTGTCATTATATTTGCGCTGCATACTGCTATGATATATATAAGTGAGAGCGTCCTTGTACATTCCCATACATTTATTTATTTCTTAGTCCACCACAAAATAAAAATTGGCCACAACATATAGATGTTTGCATATCGCGTTTATCACTAACGTTACCTCTGTCTCACATGACAGTTTCTGTTTAAACACCGCGGCGTCAGTCGATGGCTCTCAGCTGAGCCTCATTACAGTTGCATTTAAAGGAACTGTATGTAAGAAATTTATATCAATTAATCATAAAATGGCCCTGATGTGTCACTAGACATTAAGAAATCCTTTTCATTTCAAATACTTATATCACTGACAACAGTGGTCCGGCCAGGATATTGTCATTTAAAAAGTGAGTCGCAGCCCTCAACTGATGTTTATGTTGTCATTTTGTATTGGCCACCAGTTGTGTGATTGCAATACCAGTTTTAGCCACAAGTTTTGTGATTGCAATATCAGTTTTGGCCACAATCCTACATACTGTTCCTTTAAGCATGTAATGCTGACGTTCTCGTTGCGAATGTTCCGCCACAAACTGCAAGTTTGGAAAAAACTGTTATGGTGTTCCTGATTCTCAACCTGTGAATGTTTTTCATCGCTAAAGGGGTGTTTGGGAACTTATAGCAGAGCACAGATGACAACATGTTTGCTCGAGACAGCGCAAGCTAGCACAGGTAAAGCTAATCTACATTATAGCGATGACGCTGTTGTGACGATTTTCTCAGACCAATTAGTGATCTGCAGTGTTTTCGCGTCACGTTTGGTATCAGCTCGGGTCGCTTGGAACCCCAACCGAGGTGGTACGAAAAAAGTATCGGGTACTACGTACTGCACCCAATGGAAAAGCTCCCAAAAGTAAGCTGATCCGACCCAAACTAAATCAAACCGTGGGGTACTATGCAATGGAAAAGCGCCATAATGCTCAATCATAAGAGGTAAATATTGTAGGCTACCAAGTTTCTCAAGATGTTTTTTTAATACTAATTTGTGGTGTAACGGATCGCAGTTGATCCGTACAGATCACGACCCACAGTTCGGCTCGCAATGCAATTTGCGGATTAATATGCAAATTTAAATAGGGTGAAAGTTGATAATTTGCACGTGTTTCAAAGGCTTGCATATGTTAACACTTTTAAACAATTTAACCACAATAAGGCGCTAAAGTGAGCAATTTTATTTACGCACAGACGCACATGTTGTTGAATGTGTCCGGTCCAACTCCAATCAAACGTGATTATCCCTATGCCCTTCAAAGATCAGAACTCTTGATGTGTAAACTTGAGAGAGAGTTGCACTACTGTGTCTCATACTGTGTAAAATACATTTGGCCAATAAAGCACTGAAAAACAACATAACTTTCACTTTATGTGGAGCTACTGTTTATGCTGCATCTTCTTCCCGAAGCGCCATTTGGAATTCATCATCCATCTGTGTGTGTGCGTGTGTTTAAATGCACTTAACAAATGTAGGCTTGTCAGAATAGTTATGCCACTTACATAATGTAGCCTTTTTTAATGTTTGATGACAAGATAGAGACTTAAGGGAAATTATGTAGACTAAAAATTTTAGTTTAATGTCCCAATGATCAGCCTACTTATTTGTATGTCCCACAGCTGACATGGAACGTTATTAACCCGTCCAGGAACTTTATTTTTTGTTCTAACCGGTTCAGTAACGTCAATTTTAGGGTCGAACCGAAAACCGGAAACGTTAAAATACTGTTTCTGTTCAGAACAAACCAATTGGGAAAAAATTCTGGTTCAAATTCAGATTTGTATTTTTTAAGAAATATTAGGGCAAGCTTTCACTCGTGTGTGTTGACGTGTTTGTGTGTACTGTGCTTCCTTCAAGAGGGAATATTACAGAAGTTGCATCGGGTGAGATGAGTATAGACGATGAGTAAGTGGAAGCCTTCCCTCTAGAAATAAACTAAATTAAATGAGGACTAAAGTTATTTGATTAGAAAATAAACATATTTAATGCCAGGTAATTGAAAATATAAGCAGTCGATTTTTACTGGAACAAAATATTTATGCAGAACTCAACATTACAATGTTGGGACCTTTTCAGACCATTTAACACATTTTGAGGGGTGCGAGTGCATTAAGATCTTTGTATTAGCTATTAGATGAATGTTTTCAGCAGATCTGAATGATTTTAGCTGTCTACAATGTTTTTATTTCACATATAATATCTTTATAATATATTAGTTATTTCTCTATCCTACTTTTAGAGTAAATGGAGAGAAATGGATGCTTTTGCTCAAGTCTCCTGTGTCTCCGATATTTCTTTGAGAAACATATTAAACAAATGTATCCGAATATTATAATTTAAATGCTTATTTTTACCTTGCATACATGTTGTATGCTGCTTAAAGGAATAGTCTACCCTTTTGCCATATTAAACTATGTTATTACCTCAACTTATCTTTCTTTTTTCAATGCGTGCACTGTTCAGCGCGTCGTGAATGTGTTAGCATCTAGCCCAGCCCCACTCATTCCCATGGTACCACACAGGGAAGCCACCAAACACTTCCATGTTTTCCCTATTTAAAGACTGTTACATGAGGAGTTATACCAGTAAGTATGGTGCCACAAAATACAACTTTTTTTGTACCATAGGAATGAATGGGGCTAGGCTAAATGCTAACACATTCACAATAGGGGTGTGCATTGGTACTGCCCTCACAATTCGATTCTATTACGATTCACCAGGTAACGATTCAATTCGATTCTACGATGCATTGCGATGCATCAGAATTCTACTGAACACAACAAGGCAAATTTTTAATCAGTCAAGTGCAACTATTCTCAACAAAAACGGAAGCTTAGCAGCTTTAAGACAATTATATACCTAAGATGAGAATTTACACACAGCGTAAGTCTTGTCTAGTTTCCCATTAACTTCGTAGAATCCGAAATGTGCCCATATGTCCACTTTCCATGGAAAACTATGGGTGCGTTTTTGTTTACCCATCTATCACTGTCATCTCTCTCCACCTCAGCCATCTTGATTGTTGTTGTTATGCCCCCAGAAGTAATTGAAACTTCACAACTTTATTGTCCACTCGAGGCCAGAAAATAAACAGTGACATAATCGATTATGGCACTTTGCTGCATCAATGCTGAATCATGCATGCACGCATTGCGATGCATAGCCGAATCGATTATTGTTGACACCCCTAATTCACAACGCGCTGGACAGTGCACGCATTGAAAAAAGATAGGTATGTATTAATTTGTCTAGGTTGAGGTAATAACATAGTTTAATATGGCAAAAGGGTGGACTATTCCTTTAAAAATAAAATGTATTGTGTCCAGTTGAAAAGTTGTTTGAAAATAACACATTTGCAATAACAAAACCGCAACACTGTGAAACCATGGTATTTTTGCTTTAAGGCATATTTCACCCAAAAAAAGACTTATACTTCTTACTGAGAAGTAAAAGTTATGCTTTTGGTTTTCTAAAAACTACAACAAATTCAAATACATTAAAATACTACTTCCATGCACCAAAAGCTGTCAGTAATAAAAATAAGTAAATCCAACAACACAGGCAAAAAAAATTCTTCAAATACTATTTTCTATGAAGAGCGAACTAAAGAGCTTATGCAGAGCAGTCTGGTGGTGACTACAGTAATTTACAGTATAGTCACTATACATGTCATTAGTTGGAAAGACGTGTAAATATACAGAAGGTCACACATAACTCCTGAAGTCACACTCATACGTCAGCATAGCTGTTGTTGTGTGTAAGCTTTCCTGACCTCCCTGCCAAACATCGCACAGCATACGGTTTGATTTTCGTCTGTTGATGTTTTCTTGATTCGCTGCCTGCACACTAACCTTTCATCACCAACGACTGGATAGATATACAATATTCAAAACAACACAGTATTTGCATAGAGACCAGCAAGGATGCCCATTCCAGAAAATGTCTAAATCCAAATTTAGCTCATACAGTACAGTGTGCAGTGTACGTGTGCGCGAACGTACATGCATTTTAAGCGCACATGCACGTTCAAACGCACAGCCTTGCAAAGCATAGTTTATTTGCACGTGCACAGTATGCGGACCCTTACACATGCATAACAACGGGACTTTATTTCTAGTCCGCATCACTTTAGTTTTTTACTTAAACCTTTAGTTTTGTTAGTTTTGTTGTCAAAGAATAAATACAGGAACCCACTTGCGCCTGTCTGTTGTCAAATTTTTTACAGCGGGTCAGTTCTACGCGAACCGCAAGCACTGTGATTGGTCCACCAGAACCCCTCCCGTCAGGTTAAAAAACGTCATAGGTTTTTTTTTCGTTTGTGACGGTGAAAACAAAGATGGGCAAAGTTGGGGAGTGATTTAACTCAAACTGCAACAAAAGTCGCTGTTTATTTACTTCCATTATTGCTGGTTTTCTCAAATCATACACAAGAAGTTGCTGTTTCTTCTTCATTTGTTGGTTAACTTGCCAAGCTACAGGTACTACGTCTACATTGACGGTCACGCTGCTACTGTGGTAAAATGCGTGGATACTGCCTACCAGCGGTCTGCGGGTGTGTTTGTGGACGATGACGCAATGTATAAATGAGAACCGAAGCGGAACCTACGCTGTCGCGGCTATGCCAGTGGACCTACGCACAACTATAAATGAGCCTTTGAGAGGGACTTGGTGAACCGCTAAGCCACCGTTGTGAAATTTTTTATCATTCATTAGAAAAAAAACTGTAAGACAAAAAACGCACTAGTGTAAAACCCCCCTAAGAGGTACTTGGGGAATCGCTTAGCCAACATGGTGCAATTTTTTATAATTTATAAGAAAAGAACCATAAAAATAACTGTCCACAAGAACCACACCCCATACCACCTTTTATAGGCAGACTTGGTTGCGGTTTGTGGATGTGCACCTGAGTTTGGAAAATAGTCCAATCGTTTAGAAAACATCTAGTGTGCTAGTGTGAAACACCCCTAAGAGAGACTTTTTTCAATCAATCAACAGAGAAAATTCGTACCAAGAACCATACCCCATACCACCTTTCAGGCGGACTTGGGTGTGTTTCGCGGGTGTGCACCTGTGTTTGGAAAATAGTGTTCACATCATCCAAAAAAAAAAAACATTGACGTCAATCAAAAAAAAAAAGGTAATGTAAGCTAATTTAACACCCAACTAAAGGGTTTTTGGGGAACCGCTAAGCCATTGTGGTGCATTTTTTAAAATCATTCATCAGAAAAGAACTGTAAAAAGAACCATCCACAAGAACCGCACCCAAGACCATTTTTTCAGGCGCACTTGGGTGGGGTTTGCGGGTGGGCACCTGAGTTTGGAAAATAGTGTTCACGTCATCCAAAAAAAACTTTGACTTTAATAAAAAAAGTGCTAATGTAACACCCAACTAAGAGGGACTTGGAAAAGAACTGTAACAAGAACCATCCACAAAACCGCACCCAAGACCACCTTTTTAGGTGCACTTGGGTGGGGTTTGCGGGTGGGCACCTGAGTTTGTAAAATAGTGTTCACATCATCCAAAAAAAACTTTGACTTCAATAAAAAAAAGTGCTAATGTAACACCCAACTAAGGGGGACTTGGAAAAGAACTGTAACAAGAACCATCCATAAAAACGCACCCAAAACCATATTTTTAGTGTTCACATCATAAAAAAATCTGACGTCAAACCCAAAAAGTTCTAGTGTAAAACCCCCCTAAGAGGGACTTGGGGAACCGCTAAGCCATTGTGGTGCATTTTTTTATAATTTATAAGAAAAGAACCATAACAATAACTGTCCACGAGAACCGTACCCCATACCACCTTTCAGGCGGACTTGGGTGTGTTTCGCGGGTGTGCACCTGTGTTTTGAAAATAGTGTTCACATCATCCAAAAAAAAACATTGACGTCAATCAAAAAACCAAAAAGTTAATGTAAGCTAATGTAACACCCACTTAAAGGGGACTTGGGGAACCGCTAAGCCATTGTGGTGCATTTTTTCAATCATTCATCAGAAAAGAACTGTAAAAAGAACCATCCACAAGAACCGCACCCAAGACCATTTTTTTAGGCGCACATGGATGGGGTTTGCGGGTGGGCACCTGAGTTTGGAAAATAGTGTTCACGTCATCCAAAAAAAAAGTTGACTTCAATAAAAAAAAAGTGCTAATGTAACACCCATCTAAGGGGGACATGGAAAAGAACTGTAACAAGAACCATCCATAAAATTTTAGTGTTCACATCATAAAAAAAATCTGACGGCAAACCCAAAAAGTTCTAGTGTAAAACCCCCCTAAGAGGGACTTGGAGAACCGCTAAGCCATTGTGGTGCAATTTTTTATAATTTATAAGAAAAGAACCATAACAATAATTGTCCACGAGAACCGTACCCCATACCACCTTTCAGTCGGACTTGGGTGTGGTTCGCAGGTGTGTACCTGTGTTTGGAAAATAGTGTTCAGATCATCATCATCAAAAAAAAAAAACGAACAAACTCTGACGTAGAAATCAAAAAGTGCAAGTCTAAACCCCTCTAAGAGGGACTTGGGGAACTGCTTCGCCATCGGTGGCACAATTTTTAATCATTCAACAGGGAAATGTACCCTATACAAATTTTTCAGGCGGACTTGGGTGGGGTTCGCGTGTGTGCACCCGAGTTTGGAAAATAGTGTTCACATCATCAAAAAACAACAACGACAAAAAAACTGAGGTCAAACCCAAAAAGTGCTAGTTTGGAACCCCCTAAGAGGGACTTGGGGAACTGTTTAGCCATCATGGTGCATTTTTTTAATTTATAAGAAAAGAACCATAACAAAAACTGTAAGAACCGCACCCCATACCACCATTTTAGGCAGACTTGGGTGCGGTTTGCACCTGTGTTTGGAAAAAATCATCAAAAAAAAATTTGACGTCAAACTCAAAAAGTGCTAGTGTGAAACCTAAGGGACTTGGGGAACTGCTTAGCCATCGGTGGTTCCATTTTTTTATAATTCTTTAGAAAAAAATAAAAAAAGTGTTATAGGTATCATAAGACTGAAGTACAGTTCAACACAAAAATCTTCCACACAAAAATAAGAAAGAGATGTACATTTCCTGTAACGCAGCGGGAGATTGAGGGTCTGGGGTCAGAAATGAGACATAAATTACAGTGAGAGAAACCAAAACAGACTTCTAACAACACTGACCTGAGCTTAATCACTACTCTGTGTGTGTGTGTGTGTGTGTGTGTGTGTGTGTGTGTGTGTGTGTGTGTGTGTTTCATGGGTGGGAGTTTGTGAGGGATTGACTGTATGTTCATGAACAGTGAGTAGTTCAGTGCGTCTGTGTGAAGGGAAGGTCAGTAAGGTGGAAAGTTAATATCTGTCAGATGTGAAGAGCTGCTCTGTGGGGAAGGATCTACGCAGGGTTGTGTTGAGCATTTGGTAAGGATTGAATCTCCGTGGAACTTCAGTCCATTAGGTTCAGACTCCATGAATGCTTTTTTAGGGGGGGGTCTAATGTTGACCTAAAAAGCAACCTTGGAAAGTGCAACTTTAACTGACTGTAGTCCTTTGCAAACGTCTTATAATTGATTCGGACAGCGGTGATGTTACATTGACACACTGTATAGACTACAGTGAGACATGAAAGTCTTACAAAGTTATTGTATGCATAGCAATTTGTGAAAAGTAAATAAAAATGAAATTGTTGTTGGCATGGATTTCACACGGTTGTGCAAAACATTATTACCTCAGTATGATTTCCAATAAGTTTCAGTGTATGTTGCAAATATGAATAGTCCTAAATATGATCTCTTTCTTTGTTCTTTAAGGTTTAAGTAATAAAGAGTAAATGTTTTTGACTTTACTAGCTTTTTAACAACTAAACTCTGCTTTGATACCTTCTGCTTTGAAACTTGTCAGTGCTTTATCAAAGGCGAACACAGACAAAGATCTTAAACCTGGCATTTGTTTAACATTTTTCTGACTGATTCACCAACCGTGCTGGTCGTTCTCCAGCAAAGCTCAAAAAGAGTTTGGGCGGGGACCGATCCCGGAGGAGCATGAAAGGGTAACAGCTGTCCGGATCAAATTGTACAGTTTTATTTGTTGTGTTAACGGGTAGCACGGCATCACGTGTTGGAGGTAAAAATGTCAGGAATGAATGGATTAAGACGCAGAGGTGTGGTTAGGGTGGATGGATATTGGGCGAGGTTCTCCTGTGGGGTCGGAGGTATGAACAATATGAATTCGGTCTGAGCTTTATTGTTAGGTGTTCATTTAAATGACACTTAATTTTAGGTTCTATGTTTGTTCACGTGACCCTTAGATAGTTTTTTTAGCACATGTCTCTTCCCTATACGGCCATATTTGTCACTGATGGTGATGTGTGACATTTAATTTCCTGATGGAGTCTGGTGTGTGTTTGCGATAAGAGAGATATTAGGATACTCTGCTGCGGCCTCACACCGTTAAAGTCAGACATACTTGCTTTTCAGTCAATAGATTTGTCAGAGCACACATACACACAGTCACATTGTTCAACACCATGTGATGCTTTATGGGTATTGTAACCAGATGGCGTCTTGCTTAATAACTCTGTAAAGCTATGAGCTCTTGCACTAGTTGCCATTTAGTCAGTGGGACATTTGGCAAACCCAAATGCATTGTGAAAAAAATCTTAAGCCAGCACTACGAAAAATCTTCCCCTACCTTTTTCTTGTTTACTCAATTTTCGGACCAAGTAGTTTACCTGACTTAAAGGAATAGTCTACTCATTTTCAATATTAAAATATGTTATTACCTTAACTAAGAATTGTTGATACATCCCTCTATCATCTGTGTGTGTGCACGTAAGCGCTGGAGCTCGCTGCGACGCTTTGATAGCATTTAGCTTAGCCCCATTCATTCAATGGTACCATTTAGAGATAAAGTTAGAAGTGACCAAACACATCAACGTTTTTCCTATTTAAGACGAGTAGTTATACGAGCAAGTTTGGTGGTACAAAATAAAACGTAGCGCTTTTCTAAGCGGATTTAAAAGAGGAACTATATTTTATGGCGTAATAGCACTTTTGGGAGTACTTCGACTCGCCTGAAAAGTCCGCTCCCCTTCTCACTCTCATAATGGGAGAGGGAGGGCGTTACTGCGCCGAGTCGAAGTACTCCCACGTCTATGCGACACACCGATTGGCTATGAGCTACGCACAGACACATTTGATAGACATTCGTAGCATCCAATAAACGGCATAGGGAACCAATCACAGAACGGGGAGGGTCAGCAAGACGATGACGACGTCTATGCCACACACCGATTGGCTATGAGCTACATACATACTCATTTGTTAGACATTTGTAGCGGCCAATAAACAGCTTTGGGCATTCGTAAACCACCCCTCAAATACGAGAAAATTAACATGTGGTTCCCAGACCACGTCCCATTCTCTATGAGACTGGTCTGGTGTTAGCCAGGCTATAAATAAGCCGCAGATATTACCACTTCCATCGGGGCTTTTTTGGAATTGCGCTCTCACGCTAATTTGCCCCGTTTAGTAAATCTGGCCCTATATCTATATTCTAGATATTTTTAAACTGTAATTCTCTGTAGATTTCTATATACTGGGGTCGGGCACTCCCGTTTGTGTGCACGCGCTTCGGATATGTCATATATGAGTGTGAGGAAGATCGCTTTTGAGTCTTGTCGCTCTTAATAACTCTTTTAACATTAATCAGGTCCCGAACTTTATCTCTTTTAATAACTATTTTAACATCAAGTAAGTCCTGCACTTTCTTTTCTAATTCCTGCATGTTTTAAAACCGTAACCAAAATGTCAGATGCGCAAGGAGATGGACACGCTTCCTTTGTATTAGATTAAGCATTTAGGATGGTACAGCTCTCAGAAAATATACAAATAAAGATCACTTTAGATGTTAAACGACCATTAGGAGCATTGGATTCGCTAGACGTGAGTTTAATGTTCTTATTTATCGGACAACTCAATCAAATAGCGCGAGCTTAGTCAGATAGCGTCCACCTCAAAATGCAAAATATATGTTAGCAGTCAATGTTAATCGCTAACAAATATGATGTTATTTAATGTTAAACTTTGTGAGTGGCGCTTTTTGGAGTGACAGGGATTTGAGCAGTGTCTAGGCGCCACCGATGTGCGTAAAAAATAATGTGTTCTGTTTCATTCATGGCGCGACACGACGCTTCTCGTCTGTGCGACCCTCATTAAGGCTGGGTCTCAATTTATTTAAGTATGGGCTAGACCAAGGGTCAAACCGAAATTGCGCGTTGCGTCAATTGCATGTTAATAAAATTAGTGGCGTTGAAATGAATTTGCGTTAACGTGTTTATTTTGACATGTGTATATAAAACTTCTGACTGCTGTCTCTTTTTCCACACTTTCCTTAATAACTACTGCTTCTTCATTCCTTTTTTCTCTTCTTTCTTTTCTGCTGCCTTCAGTTTGGATGTATGGACTTCAGGACAGTCCGACCAAATGTGAAGCCTCAGGTATATATGCTTTATATGTATGTGTTTGTGTGCACTTTTACTTTTAAGCACTTTTGTGTTGTCATTCATTTCATCATAATTCCAAAACACTTGCCAAAATTGACTTCATTGTCTTTCCTCTTAATGTTAATACGGCTAGACAAGAAAGCCAATAGATCTTGAATACTCACTTTGTATAAAACTTTTTGCAAGCAATTTTGTTCTTCCTCTTCTGAGGAAATTTTACAAACTACGGCCTGCAGATACTGTAAACACTTCAGAAAGGAATGCTCTCGGTTTTTCGGAAGAAAATGCTGACACTCACAGTTATATGACCCATATCCGTCATGCTCCTCACACGCCCTCCATAATTGGTCTATTTACTGTAAAATAGAGGAAAACATTGATTCTGCATCATTTAGCATTTTCTAAATATTTAATTCATGCTAAAATCATCCAAATAAAGATGCTGAACTGATGCTGAAGGAAACCTGTAAAATACACATCATGTGTTTTGACACTTTTGTTCCTTAAGAAAGCTGTGAAGTATTTGCCACATTGGCACAAACTGCACTGAATGTGCAACATTTATTTCACAGTTCACTTCAGTGCAGCCACAAGCATTCGGTTAAGCAATATGTTGCTGGGTTAGCATGACACAACGCTGTGGAGTTATCGTCCTTTATCATCCCTGGTGGTAATTGTGACAAAATACAGAGCGCATGCTTTCTCCTCTCACCTACCATCAACTCTACTTAACATCCTAAGTTTCCAGAGAAATTCTTAATTAAATGGATGTAAATTCTGCTGGATGTGAAGTTGTTGATAGAGACACAAAGCACAATACCGTTCATATTGTTAATTTAATAAATGCTTCTTTTGCTAAACATATATTAAACATCTGTCCCTTGTGGTTAAATTGCACTTGTTTAACGTTATTCAAGTTTTAATGACTAACTTGTTGTTACTGTTTTAACAGTCGATGAGTAGGTACTAGGATTGTGCCGATAGACAATACTATCGTGTATCAACAGTCAATAGCGGACTTTCATGATGATAGTTGGCGATAGTTATTATTATCATTATCATCATAGTTTCACTTGCGCATTGCATGCTTTTCCTCGCGTGAGAGGGTTTGTGGGCTTCACTTTTGCGTGAGAGCTTGTAACACACAGGGATTCCTTCTTGCATGTACCTGGACTTGTAAAGGTTTGTTTATACTCGCACTTTGGTCCCCAACGCGAGCCTCCGCTGAACGCGTGCATCTCAACAAAGGACGAGGTGTTTATAGTTGACACTCGTTGTTGCACTATTCTTTGAAACGACAGGGGGCGACGTGAGCAATCGAGTCAAAAACAAACACGAAGAGGATAGAAGTAGTTTGCTGGAACAACCCTGGTGCTTGTAACATATATAAACATGAGAACATGAATTAAACATCAATCTCTTAAATGTCTTTTTTAAACATTATCATTTCATATAATTTTTACTAAACCAATTATACAGAAATCTCAAGGTTATTCCTCATCCAGTGGTACATTTACTTTAAATATAAGGCAATAATTCTCAATAATATGTAAAGATTTTGTGTTTTAAATGGGAGGTTTCCATACTTTAAGAGTGTCAGATAAATAGTATATGCATTGATTGAGATACATCACAGGCTTGCCTATTCGGCCTGAATCGCCTTGAGGTCGGTCATATTCGGATACGGAGCCACACGCCCAGTTACAAAATATGCCTTGCACACCTCCACGCGAAATGGGGTCTCACGCACACGACCGCGCACTCCGCGTTGACGTCATTTTTGCCGTGCGCACCAATGCTCTCATGCGGACGCGTCGAGTATAAACAATGCTTTAAGCATGCAAAGGTTTAAACCAGCGAGTTTGTTGTTCCAGCTCCCTGGCACGGAGGAAATTTCGTCATGACAGTGTTGGCCTTATGCAGGGTTCACACCAGACGCGGTAGAGGCGGCAAGCGCAAGTGATTTACATGTCAATGCAAAGACGCGATTAGGAATCCGCGAGTTGAAAAATCTGAACTTCGGCGGATTTCCGCACCACGTTAACCAATCAGGACCTTACTGTAGTAGTGACGTGATTACAGAAAGCGAGCGCAGTCGCAGAAGCCCCTCCCATGATGCGAATTTCCACGTGAATGTCTTAAATGACTAGAATTTCACGCGCAGTTTTCACACGCAACGTAAACTTAAATGTTCAAGCGTCCAACTACAT
Source organism: Misgurnus anguillicaudatus (assembly GCF_027580225.2). NCBI lineage: Eukaryota > Metazoa > Chordata > Actinopteri > Cypriniformes > Cobitidae > Misgurnus > Misgurnus anguillicaudatus. Next base: position 11,210,205 of record NC_073339.2, on the reverse strand, counting down.
GCAAATAGCGCGTTCTTGCCGCCTCTACCGCGGCACCATTAGAGTAAATCAGCTTCTTTTATGTCCACCTATCAAGTGACTTAAATAAGTAAAAATGAACAAATTAAGAGTTTCGTTGCAAAACGAGATAACCAAATAATTTTTAATTTTTCAGAAATCTCGTTTTTTGGTTGTGCATTCCAATTAATTTCAATTCAACTGCAGTTGGTTTGTTTTGATTTAAACCTTCATAACTTAAAAAATACAGCTAAGTAGCACCAGAAAACAAAATAATAACATGATAATATAATAATAAACATGTTTTGACAAAAAGTTTAAAAAATGGATTTATCTCGTTTTACAACGAAACTCTTCAAATAAATACATGAATAAACTATTGCCCCGCCCCCCGATTGTAACCGTGTATTGGCGATCTCACTGGCTGGCGATAGGACAATCTCAAAATGGGGCATATCGCCCAGCACTATTAGGTACTACATCTAATTCAGTACCTACTGTCACAAAATGCAATTTGGGACACAATTGTTGGGTGTAGTGGTCATTTTAGTTACAATAAAACACAGCTATTGACCAATCAGAATCAAGGATTGAAACTAACAGTTTTATTTTTTATACAAACTGTAACGTGGGTGGCTTTAATGAAAGCGGAGAAGTTGAATCCATTTGCAAAAGGTGTTTATTAGAAAAATCCCCAAAAGGGCCAGCAAACATATCCATTAAGGGTGATCCAAAAACGTAATCCAAAACAGGCACAATATCAGGGCAGGCGGCAAACAGGCAATATATCCAAATAACAGGCACAGGTCAGAAACAGGAACAGAATACAAATAACAGGATTACAGATAACAGGAACAGATTCAAACAGGAACAGATTCAGACAGGTAACAGAGTGGTAAGGCTAAACATTAATCAGCAGCTAACAGGTGAACAGGAAGTGACTTATATACAAAACAGACAGGAAGTGTGAAGTGAAACATGGCAGGATGTATATCAAAATAAAAGCCAGAACAGAACAGGATGTCAAAATAAAAGTCCAAAATACAAAAATACACAGAATAAAACCTTACACAAACATCACAACAATTGATTAAATACCTTCTCCAGTTCATCTTGAATGTTGGGCAAATAAAAGTTAATAGTTCTTAGAAAATGTGTAATATTGTTTTAAAGATTTATGGATTTGTTTTTGTCTATAAATATAGTTATGCAATACATAGTCATGCAATTTTTAACTCTTTTTTGTTTATTCTAATCTGATTTAGTAAGAGGTTAGGTTTTTTGTGTGTTTGACAAATGCTAACCTAACTCCAATTTCTGGAACATTATGTAGATCTTTCCATTTACTGCTTATGTAAGAACATTTAAAACATTTCTCCTTCTGACTTCCAGTGTCCAGAAAACCACGCCATGAAAATGCAGAGAGAAAAACCACATAGCTTTGTGAAGTGCTAGCATTCAAAGAAACTGCAACAATAGTTGTTAAGTTAAAATATGCTATTTGAAGTTTTAATAACAATACGCAGAAAGTCACGAACGTATAACCAGAATATAAAACAGAAACGTTTGATGTGTTATTCTTTATTTTTAACGAAGTGGCATTCCAGTTTTATGAAGTCAGGTGGTTAAAGGGGTGGGGCTAAAAAAAATCTGTGACATCAGCTGAAATCAGTGCTGTTTTAGAGGCGAAGCTTTTCACTGTAAAAAAGGAAACGTTGGATCAACTTAAAAAATTACTTTAATTGATACCAATTGAATTAAGTTGTTTAAGTAGAGCAGTTTTACTTTTTACAATGTTGTTTACAGCTTAATGCAAGTAAAAAAAGACAAAGTGAGTTTTTTCTAAAGGATGTTCGATAAATTAAATCATTAAAGGAATATTCCATTTTCTTAAAAGAAAATCCAGATAATTTACTCACCACCATGTAATCCAAAATGTTGATGTCTTTCTTTGTTCAGTTGAGAAGAAATTATGTTTTTTGAGGAAAACATTGCAGGATTTTTCTCATTTTAATGGACTTTAATAGAGCCCAACATTTAATACTTAACAGTTTTTTCAACGGAGTTTCAAAGGATTATAAACGATCCCAAACGAGGCATAAGGGTCTTATCTAGCGAAACGATTGTCATTTTTGACAAGAAAAATAAAAAAAATCCACTTTTAAACCACAACTTCTTGTCAGATCCCGTCCAGCGCAACATAACGTAAATGCGTAGTGACGTAGGGAGGTCATGTGTTATATATATATAAAACGCACATTTGCGGACCATTGTAAACAATAAACTGACACAAAGACATTAATTAGTATCAGTTGACATACAACAACGTAGGAATGGTCCTCTTTCTCAACACTTGTAAACACTGGGGCGGAGTTTCGCGTTCGTCCTCTGTGACCTCTTGACGTCATGACGTATTGCTTGGGGTCACGCTGGCGCATCATGACCGGATCTAGACGAGAAGTTGTGGTTTAAAAGTGGATGTTTTTTATTTTTCTTGTCGAAAATGACAATCGTTTCGCTAGATAAGACCCTTATGCCTCGTTTGGGATCGTTTGTGGTCCTTTGAAACTTCGCTAAAAAAACTGTTAAGTGTTAGGTATTAAATGTTGGGCTCTATTGGGGTCCATTGGAATGAGAGAAATCCTGCAATGTTTTCCTCAAAAAACATAATTTCTTCTCTACTGAACAAAGAAAGACAAAACATTTTGGATGACATGGTGGTGAGGAAACAATCTGGATTTTGTTTAAGAAAATTGAATATTCCTTAAAGCTTCAAAAATAAAGTGTTCTATTTATTGCCTTGTGTGTTATGATAACAAACTAATTTCATGTTGACTTTAAAATCCACTTGTTCATTATAATCAATTGTTTTCATAGAAGAACAGAAGTTGTATAAAAAAAAGAGTTTCTCCGTGGGTCTGCCTAACACAACAAATGAAGTCATGGATTGAGGAAAACATGTGAAGAGATTGTCAGGCGAAATAGAGCAAGCAAAAGAGGATGAAGGAAAGCAGCTTAACCCCAGCTGAAATGCTTTCTACTTGTGTTTCACATAAACACGGCTTCTATCTCTCCTTCTCTCTCTTCACTCGTCCTACTCATATGTTTCTATTTAAGGTTTGGAGAGTGGTCTGCCCTGATTGGCGTTCTTCTCTCCCCCCATTTCACCCGGATGGGAGGAGAGAGAGTGAAAACTGAGTAAGGGAGCAAAAGAGAGAGAGAGAGAAAGGTCCGTTCTATCGCTCCACTTCCAAGTCACGTCCCCTACCGTAAGCAACTCCTGCTGTCTTTCCCGGCTATTTTCCCTTCCTAACATTCCTCCATTTTTCTTCCCAAAAACATTCACCGTATTATGGAGAAACTCCACTGAGCTGTCGACTCCTTGAAGCGAGTTTGTACCGCCTTGCTTATTCGTTCTCGGTGATCTTTTTGCCCCTTCCAATGCGCGTGTACCCCCGTCTGCGGCGAGGGCAAAGGTTCATCTAAATGGCCGGCCGTTGTGGAGCATGCACAGCGAGCTGGGGTTCGAGTTGCGCTAGGGTGCGTTGTGCGGATGGCGGCGTACGGGGGTCAAACCGGAGGTCGCTGGCAGGGCAGGGTCAGCGGGGGAAGTGCCGGGACGGCAGGAAGGTGGCTGACAGCTTGTTTCTTCCCCTCGTCTGCAGGGTTGGACAGCAGTGAGCCCATGGTGCTGGAGCAGTACGTGGTGGTGGCCAACTACGACCGGCAGGAGAACTCGGAAATCAGCCTGAAGGCTGGAGAAACGGTGGACGTGATCGAGAAGAGCGAAAGCGGTGAGTTACAAAAACACACAGACTGAAAAGATAATTGCATTACCACGTGGTTTTTATTGACTGGTTTATATACAAACCACAAACACGCAGTTGCCCACACACACCAAATGTTTTTAAATACAAGCGTCAAGCGTTCTTTGTTTTTATCCCACTTGAGGTCTTTGAAACCTCAGCTGTTCTGGTACATGCTTCCTCTTTGATAAATCACTCCTCCTTTAGTCTTTGTCCTTAAGATCTCCTTCTGAATCTACAGTCTGGTGCTTGGCTCCATCTGGAGGTGTCAGAAGCCCCCTCCAGGTCTTTGTAACATGAACTTGAGATGTTTACATGATACTTTTCTGGGTCAAAATATGTTTTATTAGACAAGGGTTCATGCAGAGATTATCAACAATAATGGAAAGAATAAAGTGGAGATTAGCTCTGTGTTGCCTTAGATAAACCTTCTTAACAATTTGTTAATGTTCAAACTTTGTTCCAAAAAAGGAGTCTGATGAAATATGTTGACTTTCAATCTTTTGAACTTTGTGGTTGGTCATGCTTTCCAAACACTGCGCTATAATGGTTAACTAGCACAACTAGAGAACTAGCAAGGATAAACAGGCTACCAAGACTTAGCATCCTACTTTTGGGAGAAAAATAATCTACTACTTCCTTTTAATGCTTGGGTTGTAAGGAGTACGCAGGATGCGTTGAATGTATGTCAATAATATGCAAGTCAATCATATGGTTTAAATGTCATTGTAGTGAGATGTCTTGACCTAGGCTGTGTCCGAAATAGCCCCCTATACGCTTAAATAGTGCACATCCATTTTTAGTGGTGTCCGAAATCATAGTGCACAATGCACCGCATAATGAGTGAACAACCGATATATACACTCACAGCTAGCGGCTAGTCGTCCATTGAGACTCGCAGAATTAATTCTCGCATCTCAGTGGAAGTTGGCGCCAACACTGCAGTGCTTCCTGTGAGCTCAAGTGTTCGAATTCACTTACTCGTTTACATTTACTCCTTCGAGTGAACAATATTAGTGGACTAGTAAATGTCTACTTGCTGTCTGTCATGTTGAACTTGGGGTTGGTCAAGCATATGTTGTCACACTAAGGAAAATTTGCAATTGCGTGGGCCAAATAAGCTTGCTAATCAAATTTTGCTTGTGAAGACATTTTTGCAGAGGATACATTAGAGCTGCACGATTAATCGTTAAAAGTTCGTGATCTCGATTTGACCCCCAAAATGATCTCAATCCAGCATTTCGACTATTCAGGTAATTATATTTTCAAGGAGGAAAGACGCAGGCAAAAACGCATGCTGTTCAGTAGATACTGAATGAGATGAAGTACTTACTTACTGACTGTTAAAACAGTAGGTACTGTATAGTAAGAATCCTAGTAGTATGAATGCGATTAGAACATACTACATCCGCCATGTTGATACATCAAGTGACATACATCGTTATCACGTCATGTCATACCAGCGTGAAAATGGCCACATCGCTGCTTTCGCCTTTCTTCTTCGTTTTATAACTCTGCTCCTGGGGCATCATGGGATAGTGAAGTGTCCATCGTATGCATGCTTCGAAATATAACTGGAAGTAGTAGGTCATCCCGGTTACTTTTCGCATACTGTTTTTGGAATACTACGTATTCTGACATAGTACTCGCCTCGCCTACTGCTTTTCGCCTACTACATATTGTATGGAAGTAGGCGGTTTTGGACGCAGCAGCAGTCTCGTCAGTTCTCTCGACAACACGCAATCACAGCGGCCGCGATGACGTCTTGACGTCACATTTATTATTGCGCAAGCCAGATATTCTCGTGTTCGCTCCACTGGTACAGCGGATGCTTTCGCCGAGAAGTTTAGACCGAAAGAAACAGAAACTAAAGAGAATAAGTGAGGCAGAGCAATGCGCAGGTACGTCCGACAAGAACCTTGACGTTTTAGTATCAAAAAGAGGATCTTATTCCGGATCTTATCCCTTCCGAAAGGGTTTTTAGCACACTTGCTGCCTATGCACTTGACTACTTACATTACGTTTTCCTGTATTTTGCCCAAGTGTTCTAGTGGGCGTGAAGATTAAGCGTGCATGTAGATTTATTCACGCAATGGACGTTCAGCGAGAGTGTCAAAAAACAAAGACGCTCGAATGCATTCTCTGGAATCCTCTCAAGCGGAGGTTTTCACCTTTTGATTGGTTTCCGCCAAACGTTTCCGACTTTCCGACTTGCCGCCGAACCACGTCATAGCACATTGCCATAAAGTAATGTCAATCCATGTGGCAGCAATTTGCACCAAAACGTATTCGGGTTTTTTAATTTACTTAAAATGTAGTGTACATTTTAATTATTTTATTTAAATAAAATGAATACATAATCACTCTACAATTAACATTAACTGAATTTAAAGTTCAGGTGTTGTATGTCTTTAAAAGTAACGAAGTTCTTGAGAATCGTGATCTTTATTTTAAGCAAAAGAATCGTGATTCTCATTTTATACAGAATCGAGCACTTTGTAAATGTATCTTTTGGGATATTTTAGTGCTTGAATAACACATACATATTCGTATGGGTGTCCGAAGTAAAAAAATGTGAGTGGCTTCAGGTTTTCAGGTGTGTTTGATAACGGTTGGAGCTAAACTTTGCGGGACAGTGGTCCTGCAGGACCAGGATTGCCCACCCTTGCACTAGTGGGATTGATTTGACTCTGACAAGTGAACAGACATGTGCGCTGAATTAGAGAAAAAGTGAGTGGGTCCAATATCATTTATCTTAGAAAGTGGGTGGGTCCTGTTCCACCCACATAAAATGGTTCAGACGCCTGTGCATAATTGTTATAGAAAAGCCGCTAAACACCATCACAAATGAGATAATCTTATTATCCAAATGCTTTTGGCACGTATTATACTTTCATCAAATACTTTCTTTTTAAATCCGCTTAATCCCGGCCTGAGGCCATTCAGAAAAACAGATTTGCTGGTAGAGTCACATATGACATCATCATACCAACTATGCCAAACAGTCTTGCTGTAGATATGTTTATTTTATTGAAGTTCCTGGTTTATTTTGTGCCTGTCTTGGTGTTCTAGATTACTGTTTATGTGTTTTAAAGCTTTCAGATAAGACTGTCTGTTACCAATAGACTCGAGGCATAACAGTCTTTCTTCATAAAACCCTCGGTTTGTTCAGGCATGGCTAAACTCCAGCTGTTTTACAGTGTGGACAAAGCGTGTCAGCTTAACTCCAGTTTGGAGACGATGGGCGACGTAGAAACAAGCCAGACGTAGCCAGAGTGTGAATCACAGGCATTGTGGTGACAAGAAAAATGTGTCGAAGTGAGGAGCAAATCTAAATACCAAAACCAGCAGAGACAACTAGGTCAACTTCAGGGTGAACCTTGTGTCTAGCTTCGACCGCTAAATTTCTCAAATGCCCAAAGCACTTATTGAAATTAAAGATGAGGTGTGGCAAGCTGTTGTGACAGCGCTAGACGCCCAACCTCCAAAATCTGATCACCAGACTTTATAGCTTCATAACTCATACACATTTTGTGATATAGTACAAACAACTACCATAGCATAACTGACAAAGTACAATAATTAAAATGTTTTGTATTGTGCTTGAAATTGCTTTTAACCCTTATATTATGTTCAGGGTCAATTTGACCTGTTTTGATTTTTAAGTTGTCGGAAAAAACAGTTAAATTGTGATTTTATACTTGAAATTTTGTCACTTTTTCTCATTTATGGCCATGAACATGCATGCAAAGTTTGGACACGCTGATATGTTTTAAAGTGTACGCAAAAAAATTTGTAACGATTTTGAGGTTCGCGGGTCAATTTGACCCACCTATTTTTTTTGTTCCAAAGCAACTGCACAGACCCAAATTAAATATATATTTTCAGTATATATTGCTATATTGTGTTTTACTATCCTGAAATGGGGGTAAAAATGCTTCTCTTCACTCTTTTGAGTACTGACAAAGACTTTCACAGACACAGATGGTAAAAGTGAGCTATCATTTTTATTTACTAAGTATATGAAATACTACTTGTTATCTTTTTCTTCTAGACATTTTGTCACTTTTTCTCATTTAGGGCCATGAACATGTATGCAAAGTTAGGATGGACTGATTTTTACTGTTTTTTTTACACAAATAATGATTTTTTACGATTTTGATGTTCGTGGGTCAATTTGACCCATATTTTTTTTCCAAGGAAACTGTATAGACACAAATTAAATATATTTTATTTATTGCGTATATGTTGGTGTTTCACTACTCTGAAAAGGGAAAAGTGAGCTTTTCTTCACTATTTTCAGTACTGATAAAGACTTCCTCAGACAAAGAAAAGTGAAAGTAAACTATCATTTCTATTTTTAGTGTATATAAAACACTATGCAACTGTTGCCAGTTGTGCCCCAAAAAACATGACACCAAAACAACCACCATTTGTGTAAAATGCAAGAAGACAGAAAGCACAAGCTCGATGTACAATGAACTTCAAGAACAAAAGAACAGCCAATTTAGGAAAAGAAAAGCTTAATTTTATTTCACAGCAATATTAAATTGTTTATTTAGGATGTTTTAAACAAAGGTTTGTTAAAAAAGAAAATGTTGCATTAAAATTTTAAATGTTAAACAATTTATTTTTAACATTTGTTAAAACAAACATGTTAAAATTGTGGCTAAATGCATTTTTAAAAATCATACTTTTTGAAATTAAGTGTTTGTAATGTGTGACAAATACTGAAATGGTCCTGCATGGCAAAAAAGGAATTTCAAGAAAAAAAATCTTATTATTTTTGTCTTGTTTTCAGTAAAAATATCAAAAAATTCTTAAATTAAGATGCTTTTTCTTGATGAGCAAAACGACCCAAGAAAATAAGTCTAGTGTTTAGAAAATGTAAGTAATTTTTGTGCATAAAACAAGCAAAAAAATCTGCTAATGAGGTAAGCAAAAAAAAAAAACGTAAACATTTTTATTAAACACCAAATTCAAGAAAAATTCAAGACAAATTAGCTTATTTTATGCACAAAATCACTTAAATTTGATATTTCTGGTCTAAAAACTAGACTTATTTTTTTGGGTCATTTTGCTCATAAAGAAAAAGCCTCTTAATTTAAGAATTTTTAGATATTTTTACTGAAAACAAGACAAAAATACTAAGACTTTTTTTCTTGAAAATGATTTTTTGCAGTGTGTTCATACTTAAGTTTTTCATAATGTGATATTTAGGGAATTGAATTGAATCCAATGCGGGTCTATTTGAGCCGCTCCATCAAAATCGTCACAAAAATCGAACACAATACAAGGGTTAAAGAAGCTATTGGCAGATGTTGCTCTGCTTTGGCTTCTCTTTGGTTCATGGAGAGAGAAGGATGGAAAAATCCCCCTTGTCTCGAGTTTCATAATAGAGTAATGGATCCTGCAGGGCCTTGGAATCCGACATAGAAGTTACTGTGTCACGCACCCCAAACCGATACAAGGAGAAACCATTGTAACCTTGCCTGAAGTATCTAATATAGAGTTGATTGCATTTACTGTATACATATGGCAGATGCTTTTATCTTAAGTGACTTACAGTGCATTTAAGATACATTTTATCAGCCTCTGTTTTTTTCCATTGAAAGGATCCCATGGCCAATTTAGACAGCCGTTGATAATCTTGTGACAAGCTGATATTAGCCGATGCTGATATTGTCACCCATACATCTTCCATCCCAGTGTTAATGAACAATTATCATCATGCGTTATTATTAAAAATTATTATTTCAAGGAAGTTTGGTATTTCAGGTATTTCTCACTGCACTTTTTGAACAATGCTCCACTATGAAAATTCTCTGTGTCATCGATACGGTCCTCTCCCATCCCCTCGCGTCTCTCTCCTCTGGGTCCATTCATTCACCCGGTTTCCCCCGCTAACTGAAGCAAAATCAATACAGAGCCGCTTGTGGTCTCGGGGAAGCTGGTTTGTCTTGGCTTTGCTCCTGCTGGAGATCCGGTCCATAGGGACCCTTGCTGAATCTGAACCAAATATGCAGTTTTGAGTCTGTCTGAAAAGATATTTATAAACCAAGTATCTGGGGTCTTTATTGCTTAATCTGTTTAACCCATTTAGATAATATTCTTGATACTCAAATGGCCTCAGAGATTGTTTTGTGTTTTAGTTGTTGCAGAAAATGCTCCCATAACACGTGCTGTTTCTGCTTATTTCATGTTAATAAGTGCTGTGAGAATTAGTGTGGATTGCAGTTGATTCGTACGGATCACGACCCACGGTTCGGCTCGCATGTGATTTGCGGATTAATACGCAAATTTAAATATATCATTTGCATGTGTACATAAACATACATTAGGCGAATAGAGCACTGATAACAACGTAACATTTTATGTGGAGTGACTGTTTAGTTTGCACAGTTTGGAATTCGCTCTCCGTCTGTGTGTGTGTGTGCGCGCTCAAAAGTGTACACACGGAGAGATGCGTTTCAAAAAGCTAGTGAACATAAAATGTTTCTGTTCTTGACAGGGCACATACAAACAAAATGATCTCCACACTTTTCTTTTTTAAATAAAAACATTTGTTTATGTCTTAAAGTGTATGTATAGATTAGAGTCAGAAACCAGTCTGTGCTTATTTGTTCTTTAAGAGACAGTAACCTAAATTAACCTACTTAGTTCTGTGTCATTAATGTTAATAAAACAACCCAAGACAAATAGAAAATCACTTTTGTAGCTCTAAAAATAATAATTATATTTAATTCATACAATAAAGACAATACAAATTCTAAAATAAAATTAATTTGATTCGATTTCTGTACCTAATGCTAATTTTAGACCTTCATTAATGCGCAACTTTGTTCTTTTTTTAAATAAATGTTTCTAATTTCCTCATTATATTTTGTTATAAGATTTTTCCCACGCCATTTTTGCTGATCTGAAAAATTATGCCTCAAAAACCGTAATTTGATCCGAACTGTGAGTTTTGTGATCCGTCACACCCCTAATGTTAATCTGGAGTACCTATAGAGTAGTATTACATTCTTTATATCTCTGAAGAGTCTTTAGTTTTATCAAATTTATAAAAGACAGATTAGCTTTATTTAATGTTTCCATAAAAACCCGACACCCTTGGCGCGTGCCGCGGGAGGAGCGAGTCATGAGCAAGCAACACTGGATAACTTATGATTCACTACATGTTCGTGTCGTTTATATAATATGCACTTACGCACCAATGTCCAACATAACACTGAAGTCTTACTTACCGCATGCATCTCATGACCCGGTTGGGACTTTTCAACGAAATCCAGCGTTAAACAAACATACGCGCAAAACTCCGCTGTTACCCCGGATAAACAAACCATATTGTTTCCATAAGGCTGGCTGGCTTCTCCTTATATCCAAAAACACACTTCTTCTTTCGTGTCATTGTTGAGTCTTGATATAAAATAAAGCTGTCGCGTGAAGTGATGCCTGTGACTTCTAGCATCCTCAGTTCTCGCTCTCCCGCTGATTGACGTGTGGGCGTGTTTTTCTGGGAGAAGTGCCCATAAAAGTTATACGTAAGGTCTACCCATGATACATAAAATGTACCCATGTTTGAAAAAAAACTTGTACGAACCCTGGTGATGTGCATTCGGCACAGAAAAAACTGTGACACGTCCAACTGCTTTTTTGACACTTTGGCTATGTTTAGCTTGACGAATCCAACTCTTAAACTGTGTTAATAATCAGAATGCATGGAGTATTATTAAACCCCTCATTTAAATATAATTTAATACTGTATTTTATAATGCTTAAAGATATTGCCAAAAGTCTGGATATTCTCGTTATTTCACACTCTTTATACTGCCTTTTATGTCACTGGGGTGGTACCCTCAAAGGTTCATTTTTGTACCTTTATGGGTATACAACACATTAAATTGTTGTACAGTTTGGGGTACAATATTGTATCCCCTAAGGATCTATTGTTGTAGGGGTACAAAACAGTTAACTGTACCTTTAAAGGAACAATATGTAGGATTGTGGCCAAAACTGGTACTTAAATCACAAAACTTGTGGCTAAAACTGCTACTGCAATCACACAACTGGTGGCCAATACACAACATGACAACATAAACATCAGTTGAGGGCTGCAACTCCACTTTTTAAATGACAATATCCTGGCCAGACCACTGTTGTCAGTGATATAAGTATTTGAAATGAAAATGATTTCTTAATGTCTAGTGACATATCAGGCCCATTTTATGATTAATTGATGTACATTTCTTACATACTGTTCCTTTAAAGGAACACAATAGATCCCTAATGTACCCAAAAAGGTACAGTATTGTATTATGTTTAGTATACCTGTAAAGGTAAAAAAGGAACCACCCCAGAGACAGAAAAGGTACAGTTTTGTACCTTTTTTTCTGACAGTGTATGATGTTTTTCATCTGTGATCAAAACACAGATGTTTTATTGATATTCTTGCATACAAAAACACATCCACAGAAAACAGAGATTTGGAACGACATCTGAATCTAAAATTTTGGATCAAACTGTTCCTTTAAAGTTTTTTGGCGAGTCACATGGATGTTTACTCCTGTTTGTTATCCACGTGGTTTTCCTCAATTCTCTCACTGATCAATTTACGCAGGAAACGGGACAGCCGGCACCAGTCGAATTTTCTTCGAAAACAATACTCCGTGTTCCACAAAACAGTCCAGGAATTAAATTCCAGGAAAAAAGTAACACTTCTACGCACATCGAGGAACAGCTGTTTTTCAACAAATCCAAACCACACCACTGATCTCAGATCAGCGAGAAGGAGCAACCTACATCATCAGCCTTTGAAGTTTAGACCAAAGAGAGCCTCCGTTTGCCCCTGGCTTTGTCAGATTACACAAAACCCATTTTGGTCTTTAGTTTTAAACCTGATACCTCAGTTTTTAAGGAAAGAACGTGAGAGGTGACCAACTAAAAAAGAAAGTCTTCTGAAATATCCTTCAGCATTCTATTACTGTAGACTTTCCAACTATCTGTGATCAGATGTAAAACTTTTTCTACAGTGTTGGGCAGTTTTAAGGAGGATGGATGGTTTTGTGGTCAAAGAGCAACTTTCTTTGGCTGCCCAAGTGTTAAAAAACACTTTTTATATTACTAAATGAAAGACAAGGTTATTATAACTGTCACACTAAGAGTTTCCCAAGTGATTTTTTTATTATTTTTTGTGAACTACGCATTTTATGAGATGGCTAATTTGTATGAATTCATACGAAGTGAACGCAAAAACGTATGATTATTATCATAAATAAGCCCACCCCTAACCCCAACAAATTTGCGAAGGCAAATCCAGGTTTCACACGGGTCCTTGAAATCCTTGAAAGTTTGTGAATCTGGGGAAAAAAATTCAAGCCTCTGGGAAGTTTTTGAAAATATACATACATAGATACAGGTCAATGAAAGTGCTTGAATCTATTTTATGCAAGAAGTTTTCTGGAAAAAATCCATATTATTCCCTGTGTACTGTAGGATAATATCATAAAAATTCTAGACTTTTTAAGCACACGTGCTAAATTGTTCGCTTTAAATGCTTATATCTTCTGTATGCAAGTTTTGATTCATACCAAAATGCTTTTTTGCATAGTTGTGTTTGACACGTGAAAATGTCTCTGGTTACGTATGTAACTGTTGTTCCCTGAGAAGGGAACGAGATGCTGTGTCTCACTTGCCATACTTCCTGCGTCTCTGTAATGCCGTCTTTGGCGATTTTTCAGATAGCGATATACTTCCTGGCTCCCGCGTCACCCTGTCTTTGTCGTTAAGCTTCACCATTGGTTGAATTTGATATACACATTCACACGCACTTATCCCTGGAGGCGTCCCCAAAGTGTTACTGTAGTGATGCAGCGCGAGTTCCCTCGAAAGGGATTTGTAACAATTTATCTTAAAAGGTAACACATTGTAACCTTGCTCTCACTTGAAATGTGTCCCTACATTCAGTCCTTGAATTTGAGGGTATTACACCTGGAAAGTCCTTGAAAGGTCCTTGAATTTGAAGTTAACTAAGGTGTGGGAACCCTGCAAATCGTCCAAAAACATACACATGTGGTCTCACAAATTATTAATGAATAAGCCACTTCCTAAACTACGTACGAATAGCCATGAGATTGTGTTGGTTGCTTTGTTTCCATCAGGGCTTTTTATTGGTGACTACAGTGTGATCGTAATCAAAACAATGTGCATCTCTGATATATCTTCACCTCTGGCTTTGTTTTAAGCCACTCACTCACTCTCACTCACTCTCTCTCTCTCTCTCTCTCTCTCTCTCTCTCTCTCTCTCTCTCTCTCGCTTTGTACAATTGAACACACTTGAAATGGTTGTCATAACTTACAGTAAAACATCAGATGTTTTAATGATGCGCATGATAATCCTCATACATTGCAGGCGTCTGTGTTTGATGTTAAAGAGGCTTTTTTTGCATTCAACCACGGCCTCTAAAATAAGAAAGCGAAAGAAAAGTCTTTCTTCTTTTTTCCTTTTGGCTGCTTTGGATGGAGGGAATGTGTGGTGAGACTCTAGCAGCTTTGAAGCACAGGCCAAACATCTGCTCTCTCTCTCTCTCTCTCTTTCGTTCAGCCACTCTCACTCCTTCCCTTTTTGTCTCTTTTATTTCAGTTACTTTAAGCTATGATGGTTCAGATACTTGAAGTCATTATGCCACACACAAAAAACACACAGGTCTGATCAAAGTGTCATTCTTCACAACCTGTGACCGTTATGACATCATACAGTAAAGCAATAAACCCCAAGAAGCAGTGGGTTACCAGTGCATTTTATAACAGCTAAGGGGCGTTGTTAGGCACGACGCGAAGCGGAGTGCCTAAACCCCCTTAGCTGTTATAAAATGCACTGGCAACCCAACGCCTCGAGGGGTTTACTGCGTTTATAAAACGGTTACTTCATATGCATAACGTTAGCGGGATTTTATAAAATAAAACACAAATAAGTTGTAATTATATTAGTATAAATATTACTCTTCCGCCAAACAAAGTAGTTCCTCAGAATCAAGTGTGGCTGCAACAGAGCGCAGTTCACAAACAGAGACGCAGCAAAGGCACAATGAAAATATGATTAAAGACTGTGGTGTTTATTTTAAAAATCATCATTCATCTAATTTATACATTAACATTTATATCGTGCAACTGTTGAAGTGATGATCAAATATGTCTGGAAGCATGCTTAACTTTTTCCCCGTCAGCGTTTTTTTTTTAAGTTGCCACCCAGTTTTAGTTGAATGCCTTATAGAAAAATGATCTTCTATAAATAAACAAAAGATATCAAATGAAAGAACAGTCCATCCGCTTTCCAACAACATCAAAAAACTTTCATCCTACCTTCATTTGTTGTCTTATCAGTTATCACCTCTCAAATTTTCAGCTAAATGCGGAGATAATTCCATTTTTGTGAAGAACTTTGTAAGATATCAGAGCCTGATCAAAACACACGTCACGCTAAATCCACCACAACGCTGTTGTGTCGAGTGAATGCCTCAGTGTTTAACGTTACTTGGGTAAGATTGCCATCTTGTGGATAATAGCGGAAATATCAATAAGACAAAAAAAACTTCAGAGAACGTTTTCTCTTTATTGATGAAATGTTTTATTTATTGATATTTATCTGGATATCGCCATAATTGTGCAAAGGTAGAAAAATTAAAAAATGATTAAAGACTGTGGTGTTTATTTTCATAAATCAATACGCAGCAACAGTGGCGCAGTGATACTTGTGATGCGGTCTGAACCGTGGGTTTACCGGGGTATTTTATCACGGCTTAGAACGCGTTTCAACCAATCAGAATGAAGAACCAGAACGAGCCGTTTTATAATATAGAGTTTTAAACACCTGTAGTCAAAATGAATTACAACAGTACTAACAAAAATTTTATACATCAAAAATACTTGGTATGTAAAAAAGTAGAAAAGTGAGTTTGTGAGCTCAGATTTCCTCCTACACACAGCTGTTGAGCCAAATGTGAAAGAAATGATATAAGGAGAGGAAATGAGTAATTGCATGGTGAAAGCAGGTGCCGTTCGTTCATTTGTTCGTTCAAGGGTATTAAATCAAAGGAGTTGGTCTTCAGATCATACAGGATGTGACATTCAGTTCAATTAAATTTTATTTATATAGCGCTTTTCACAATTGTTTAATTGTTTCAAAGCAGCTTTACATTAATAGATGCAGGAGAAAAACATAAATACAGGCAGCAGAATACAGCGGTTAAGATTAACCGTACTAGCAAGCGTAGAAAAAATGTAACGTATATAAGAGGGTACTAAGTTAAGCCGATGTCAGCAGACCTCCCAAGGGTTGAAAAAAACCCTAGGAGAAAAACCCTACGGGAAAGTCCTAGGAGGGCCAAAACCCTTGGGAGACACCCAGACATAGCTGATTCTATAGAGAATATATTATATAATAGGTAAGATTTTACACAATTTTATGGAAATTTAAACATAATATAATGTATATGTATTAGGGGTGGAACGGTACACACAAGTCCTCGGCTTTTGTTATATACTGTACTTTAATGCAACTAAGGGATAAATAATGTCATTCCTATATACATATATGTCCTGTTTCTGTTGTAAGACATTAAAACCAGTAAAAATAGTAATTAAACGTAACATATTAATTCTATATGTTAACCCTCATTAACTCTTTCACCGCCAGCGTTTTTTAAAAAAGTTGCCAGCCAGCGCCAGCGTTTTTCATGATTTTCACAAAAGTTTAATGCCTTCCAGAAAATGTTCTTCTTCAAATATATAAACATACAATATACCAAATGAAAGAACAGACCCTCTGCTTTCAAAAAAAAAAAAAAGTTTCATCCTACCTTCAGCAGTTCTTTTGTAATCAGCTTTTGAATATGGGTAGGTTTCTACAAAAACACCACATTTTGAGCAAAAAGCAGAGATAATTCAATTTTTGTGATGGACTTTTCATAGAGATCCCATTCAGAGCGATCTTTAAAACAGACACGGACATGCAGCAGCTTGTCATAGGGCAATACTTCCGTTTTTAAAAAGTTGCGGAAGGGCGCCACCTAGTGGATAATAGCGGTATTGCGGAAATACGGAAATACTCGTCATTGGCGGGGAAGCGTTTTCTCTTGATTGACGAGATATCTCGTCAATGGCGGGGAAAGAGTTAACTTCCATGAACTGACTTAAGCGTCTAGCATCATCATTATACACAGTGATTGACAGTATTACTGTATAATGCAGTGCACCCAGCAACTGAATAACAAACTATGTGCATAGTTTTACAGAAGTATATTCATGTTGCATCTAAACAGTCAGCGGATGGTTTAGGGAAACGCTATTAGCACAGTCAGAAGAGTCATTAAATTAAATGCGCTGTTTCTCCCTGCCACTCACTGAACAGAGAAAAGGCATACGAAGAGTGTATCTTGTTTTCTTGCAGTTTAGAATGAGTCAAACAGGGCTGTTCTAGATATTATTTCTTTCTCTTCTGCTCATGTAAGCTCCGCTATGCTATGCAGAATCGGGCGACATCTGAATCGCGATTCATCTAAGAATCGATTTTTTGTCCCACCACTAACATACACAGATAAGTAGATTAGACGGGGGCAGTTGGTGGTCGTTGGTCTGACTGGCTGGGCATTGCGTTGAAGGAAGGCCAGTAGATCAGTGCTGTGATGACCTCCACAGCAACCGGAACGGGGTCTGTTAGTCCCATTGTTCTGGGGAATGAGGACGAGACAGGGAGAGAGAAACTAATTCTATTAACGTAGGGGCCGTTTACATGTAATGCAAGTGTCACACAGTATTGTGGTTTTTAATACGCTGGGTTCCAGACAGGCTAGCTATTGCGGCATAAGTATATTACCCAGACGAGTTTTGTGAATGATTTGTTAAATGTCTTTAGTTTAGACTTAAATTGACATGCAAATTTGATTGTGATGTTTGTAATTTCTGCATCACTGGTGGCACCAAACAGAATTGCAAAAACAGTGATTGTCTTCAGACAAGTTTTAAACACTGACCACCCTCTTATACTGTCCAAGTAAATGGCATCCACATGCAGCTTCCAGTAAGAACATTTCTCACAGGCTAGACACAGCCAACGACTCCAAGTCAAGATTTATTAGCCTGTTTTTATTCTTAAGTTAAGTACCATCTTTCTTAAAAAATACTTGAAGAGCAACCCCACCTGCATCTCAGCAAAATGCCTCTGTTATCTGTTTTGTGTGAGAAATGCGAAATCCTCCCTTAACTGCAGAGGAATTTGTTGAAGTTTTCACATTGTTTGTCTTCACTGCAGAACTGGACTTTGAGTTGGACTGAAATGCTGAAAGTGTGTCCAATATGTGCCAGTTACAGTTTAGAGTATGGTTGGAATAATTTTCCACTCTCTGATATTAAGCAACAGTTTAGTTTAGAAAATTTGACAAACGACTATTAACAGTGTAATCTACAGTACACTACACAATCTTTGGTTTTTAAACTTTATTAACTCTTTCCCCGCCATTGACGAGTTATCTTGTCAATTGGAAAAACGCTTCCCTGCCAATGGCGTGAATTTCTGGCTTTCCGCAATACGCTATTATCCACCAGGTGGCGCACTTCCGCAACTTATACAACCCGGAAGTAACACCTCAAGTATAAGAGAAAGAACTCCGTGTATGTTTCAAGAATCTCTCTATCAAAAGTCCTTCACAAAAATGTAATTATCTCAGCCTTTTGCTCAAAATTTGGTGTTTTTAAAAAAACCTACCCATATTTGAGAGGTGATAAAGACTATTAATGAAGGTAGGATGAAAAGTTTTTTTTTTAAAGCAGAGGGTGTTCTTTCATTCGTATATTGTATGTTTATATTTTTAAAAAAGAACATTTTCTGGAAGGCATTAAACTTTTGTGAAAATCATGAAAAATGCTGGGGCTGGTTGACAATTTTTTTTAAATGCGTGGAGAGTGGACGTGGAGAGTGTCAAGATAAAGGTACCTCAAACAGATTTTTTAAGTGTGGCATCGATTAATCGGGACGTTAGAAAAAAACAATGTATCGATCCATATAGATGTATTGTTACACCCCTAGTAAGTTGACTTTTATTATTGACTTCCATAGTAGAATAAACAAATAGCATGGAAGTCATTGGGTACCTCAACGGTGTGCTTACCGCCATGTATCAAAATGCCTTCTTTTGTGTTTAAAAGAATTTGGGTAAACTACAGTATCCCTTTAAGCATCTGAGGTAAATGCTTTTAAATGTCTCTATTGAAACACACACACCTATAGCACAAACAAACAAACAAGCAACCTACATTGCGCAATGGTGATGAAAAGCATCTTTGTGGTGGCAACTGCAAGCACCCCTTGCAATTCTGCATTTTGATTGAATTGATCCAGTGTGCACGCCGTTAAACGGTTCCTGGTGGGCGCAAACAAGGAGACAGTATCTCATTCAGACGGCTCAGTCAGGCAGGGTGGTCATAACCTGCTCCAAGTTCTCTCACTGTCAAACAAACACACACCATGAGTAATATAAAGTTGCAGCGTCAGGGTGGCATATATGTCCCATAGCCAGTTCTGCTCCTGTGAAGCTGTTAATCTAAAGACTTGTGTATATATAGTGAGCACTCTTCTACTTTGCTGGCACAATAACTCTGGGTTACAGATTTCAGTTCATAATATTCATTAAACAGGCCTCTTAAAGGAACAGTTCACCCACAAACTTTTTCTTGCATGGGGGGTGATACCGTTCTGTAGTTTTTCTTTTTAAATAGACAGAAAACTGAACTTGACAGGCTTGTGGGTGACAGCCATGATTACATATTGAATCTCTGCTTGGCTGTAAAGCGAAACAAAATTTCCATGAATCTCATTGGATGTAGTCATTGTTAATGTGGTTTCCAAGCGTTCCGCTTCTAAAACATATGCATGTGTTTGTGTGTTTAAAATACAGTATTTTCTTACGTTTATGTGTGTTGAGGTGTATATAATTCTACCCTGACTTCAAGCTAGTGTAAATTATGTTTATTGTTAATCATTTAACACTTTTTCAAAAGAAACCGCTTCGATGTCATTGCGATGTCATAGCTGGAATATTGCTGATTAATGACATCACACTATTATGAAGAGCTATCCGGCTGTACTCTGTTACCATGACAACAAGTGTATTCATCTGTTTTGAAATTTCAGCATGTACATATGTTAGCTATAAGATTTAGTCTGCCAAATATATGGTTTTTATGGCCTTAGCATTGATGATGTCACACCTATGGATGGAATTGATGATGTCACACCTATGGATGGAATTGATGATATCACACCTATGGATGGAATTGATGATGTCACACCTATGGATGGAATTGATGATATCACATCTATGGATGGAATTGATGATGTCACAGTTGTGTTAGGTGCAGCTGTATATCCTATTTGATTTGTCAATTACAGTAGGGCAGTTCCATGCAAATGTCAACCTTATCATTAAAAGTCAAGTTTTTACCCAAATTTTTAACTCTTTTCCCACCAGATTTTTTTTAAAGTTGCCAGCCAGCGCCAGCATTTTTATGATTTTCACAAAAGTTGAATGCCCTCCAGAAAATGTTTTTCTTTAAATATATAAACATACAATATACAGTGTTTCCCCTAGGTTTACAGCTTTGGGGGGGGGGTTTGGTTGGTTGGGTATATATATATATATATATATATATATATATATATATATATATATATATATATATATATATATATATTATGTGCATACACAAATATATTGCTCATTCATTGTTCGTCAATGTTAGTTAATACATTTATATGATAAATTATGCATTTGTTGAGCATAATGCATTATTAGAGACTAATCCTGTTTTTTTTTACATATTATCTGTTCTGTTGTCAGACATAAAACGAGTAAACTATAAAGTAGAGAGTAAACACGATGCAGTCACACCTCGTGTTTTATCCAACCAGCTGTTCCTTCAACTCTGCTGAAATCCTTATATATCAACGCGATTTATAATCGTCTCACAAAATCACCGTACATTTACATTGAAGCCTTACTGCTGTCGCTTTTCTCATCATGTCTTGTTGTGTTATGAGCTTTTTTATTTCAAATGTGAGTTTAATCGTATATCGCGTAGCCTAATAGCACAGACAATTCGGTGCAAATTCAGAAATATGACCGCATACACTGTTACTGTTACACAGAGTTGCTACAAAACACTTTAACTTTCTACATCCTTTTTCTCTTTTCTTCCTCTTTGTTTGTTTTTAAACATGCATCGAATAATCTGCAACAAATTCTACACATACTGTATTCAAACAAATAAAGTCATAAAATAGGTTATTTTCCTTTAAAACGCTCAAAACACATTGGCCCTGATGCTCATAAAAGATGTCATTGCTTAAGCTACCACGAGGCTCTTTCAACTCTCCCCATGTTTTCAATGTGCACACAAACACACATGTACAGTCGGCATCTTTTGATATTTATGGAAGTGCTAAGTGTAATTAATCCCAGATGTCACACAGAAATGGCTTGAATTCATAAATACTTTCATTAAAGCTAAATAAAACCAGAGAAAGTGTTTATGTGCATTCAGGCCAAAACATTACCTCTCATCGGATTAGCACAAAATAAATGTTTGTGCATCACGGCTTAGTTTTTGTTTGTAAAACACCGGAGATGACAAACATGCGTGCATCATTTTCCCTCTCCCGTGAAAGTGACAAACGTTTCTGTCAGGGTTCGATTAGCTTTGTTGTATTGTGCGTAAAATGTGATGTTATACTTTTTTGATATACATTTTAACATTATTTATTTACGGTTCATATTTTGCAGGTTGGTGGTTTGTCAGCACGGCTGAGGAACAAGGTTGGGTTCCCGCCACATACCTGGACTCTCAAAGCGGCACCAGAGATGATCTGGACCTGGGAACATCTAGATCAGGAGAAGGTAGGACACACCAATCCTCTGTGTTCTAACAAACACACAAAAACTTGCGTAATATTGATTGACATCAGTATAAGGTGTTTTCTCCACGCACCTGGTTCAAAAGGGTTCTCCTCTGATCTCCTTATTGCTTAAACTGACTCTGGTATAGTGATTGGTACATCAATAAAATTCCTCATGCAAACTGCTGAGGTCATTTATTGTTGTCTCCTTAAAGATTAAGTGTCACACATAGTTCTTAAAGAGCCATTCACACTATAATCAATATTACCCAGTTTTGCAAAATGATCAAATACTGCATTTAAGCTCTTCAGGCCAGATGTTTTACCTGTTTTATGGCTTCTCTAGAAATATATATCTGAATTAAATATTGTTACACAAATTAAAAACAAAATAGCCTATAAATATAACATGAAAGATCATCACAGCTTCATTTTTGTCTTTAATTGCACCTACTGTATGCGTACATGTGCCAGATGGCACACAAAGCAAATTGCATTAGCCTATACAAGATTGTGTGATTCCTAGAAATCGAACCCATGGACCTTGGCATGTTATGGCCTGTAACATCTTGGCAATGGCAATAGGCATCAAATTATAATTAACCCTTGACTGTCACCCCCCTTTTTTACGTGTGGGGTGAAACGTTGATGTGCACCTTCAAATGAATATAATTCTGTAATTTTTTGGTCTAGTAACCTAATCTTGGTCTTGTTTTAAAGATGGCACTTTATTGTTTTTCACTGAACATGAACTAGTTCTGATCCAAATTTTAAGTTAAAATCGCAAAAATTAGGTTTCTGTCACACTTTTAGTGGTTTTACCAACAAAGGTCACTAGGTGTCAACGGTTTGCTGCATACTTTCGTCACAAATGAATAAATTACTCTCACTACATAATTTTTTCCCAAAATGATGAAGATACATGAAAACAACAGTCTTATGCTGCGTTCTGACCAGCTGCGGTAGAGGCGTCAAGCGCAAGTGATTTCAATGTAAAGACATTCGCGCGAATGAAGCAGAATCGTGTCTGCCGCGCTTAACACCTCCAGACGCGCATCAACGCGTTTCTGCCTCATTCGCGCAAATGGCGCGAGTTGAGTGTTGCCGCGGCAAACGCGCGAGTTGAAAATGTTTAACTTTGGCAGAAAAACGCACCACGTTAACCAATCAGGAGCTTGCTCTAGTAGTGACATGATTACAGGAAGCGGGCGGAGTCGCAGAAGCCCCTCCCATGACTCGAATTTCCGCGTGAATGTCTTAATGACTAGAATTTCACGCACGGCTTTCAAACGCGAATGAAGCGAGTAAACTCAAAATGTTCAAGCGGCAAACTAGACGCGGTACACACGAACACTGCTGGTGTGAACCCACGGTTAGAGCTTTCCAACGATATATAGTTTGTCGTGATTAGATTAGAATTCACATGGAAAACACTGAAGTAAATGTAGGCATCCCGCTGGCGGGACAGTGATATTTAGCAGAATTATCAATATTTTTAGCCACACACTTTTCATACGTGAATCGCATACTCTTCCTACATAGTTAATTTTATAAAACACTGTTGAAATTATTTTTCTAAAGGCTTAGACCTTTCCAACGATATATAGTTTATCATGACTTAATTAAAATTTACATTAAAATTATCAAAGTAAACTCAGGTGTGCTGTATAGGGGACAGTGACAGACGGTGACATTTAAATGGTTAAACTTCAATATCTGTATTTTATATTTAAAAACCAGAAAAGTTTAAATGTTTTATGCCCAAAATGCTAAAACCTTAAAGCCACAAGTCTCAATTAATTCTGATCCAAATTTAAAAATTGCAAAAAAATAGGTTTCTGTCACACTTTTATTTGTTTTGCCAACAAAGGCCACTAGGTGTCAACGGTTTACTGCATAATCTTGTCACAAATTAATAAATTACTCTCAATTCATTATTTTTTCCCAAAATGGTGATCATATATGAAAACAACACTCAGAGAGCTTTCCAACGATATATACAGTAGTTGTCATGATTAATTTAAAATTATCAAAGTAAACTCAGGTGTCCTGTATACGGGACAGTGACAGATGGTGACATTTAAACGGTTAAACTTCAATATCTGTATATTATATATTTAAAAACCATAAAAATTTAAATGTTTTTTGCCCAAAATGCTAAAAACATAAAGCTGCAAGTCTTAACTAGGCCACTATATGTCAACGGTTTGCTGCATACTCTTGTCACAAATCAATAAATTACTCTCACTACGTTTTTTTCCCATAATGGTGATGATATATGAAAACAACACTAAGTGAGCTTTCCAACGATATATAGTTTGTCATGATTAGATAAAAATTCACAGGGAAAACACCGAAGTAAATGTTGGCGTCCCGCTGGTGGGACAGTGACATTTAGCAGGATTATCACAAACTTTTCAAGTGAATCGCATACTCTCCCTACATAAATTACTTTATAAAACAGTGTTGAAATATTATTTTTCTAAAGGCTTAGACCAGGGGTCTCAAACTCAAACTGGCTTGGGGCCATTTCTGAGAATGACATTTCATCAGAGGGCCGCAGAGCTATTTTAACGTTCAAAAAAGTACAATATTTCTTTAAAATATTTTTTAATGTATAATAATACTTGAAAATATATAAACAGTGTTTTTTATTTTTTAATATACATTATTTTATAAAAGTAAGTAAATATTTTCTTAACCTTATTAGGCTTTGAATTATTAACTAAGGCCTATTAAAACTAACAAACTTAATTCCTATACATTTATAAACTATTATAAAAAATGTACCAACAGTAAGTGTTTCTGTTTTTATTTATTTTTGACTGTTTTCAGTCATAGTATTGACTTTGTTATGTTCCTTTTTGTTATTCCACCGTTTTAATGAATTTGCTATTATATTTAGAAAAATATTAATAAGTGAAAGTGATCCTAAAACATTTGGATGGGTAGTCAATGTTACATAAGCTAGTTGGACAGTAAAAATAAATAATACTGCTCTATGTATAAGCAAGCAAGATAATAATGTATTATACTTCATATATATTTCATTATATATAGAAGTGTACATACTTGTATCCTCTGGAATTTCTCCTCATCTTTCCTCTTTTCCTAACCTGGGCACTTTGATGGGTCATTTTCTCATCCGTAGTTTAATATTAAACTGTTGCACTACATCTCCCACTGCGGTGTATCCATTAGAAGCTGTGACTTGATGTGAACTACGGTAATAACCCCACAGCAGCTCTTCTCTGAGTAACAGAGTATCCACCGGAAGTAACAAATGTTCTCTGGACAAACACTACAAAGTCGCGATCAGATGAACTGATCGCATTGTGACAATGATATGATTGACGCGAGAGGAATTAAAATCCGATCACGCATTCCGTTACCCTCGCCATCACGGAGCGCGCGCTCGTGGCTGCGTAGCAACGGGTGACGCGACCCCACGCTGCGCAACCTCCGCTCCCAAGCAAGCACTTTGAAAAGTAAACGTACTTTAAGAAACGCCTCGACTCGTTTTAACTCGCGTTGTTAGACGCGACATGTGACCGAACCCTTAAACGTTTAAATAAAAAAACGAATTTAAATAAAAATCTTTCTGCGGGCCAGATTACGTTATATTGTTGGAAGGTGACGCGGGCCGCAGAGAGGGGGAGGGCGGGCCGCAAATGGCCCGTGGGCCGGGAGTTTGAGACCACTGGCTTAGACCTTTCCAACGATATATAGTTTATCATGACTTAATTAAAATTTACATTAAAATTATCAAAGTAAACTCAGGTGTCCTGTATAGGGGACAGTGACAGATGGTGACATTTAAACGGTTAAACTTCAATATCTGTAT
This sequence comes from Misgurnus anguillicaudatus, assembly GCF_027580225.2. Lineage (NCBI taxonomy): Eukaryota > Metazoa > Chordata > Actinopteri > Cypriniformes > Cobitidae > Misgurnus > Misgurnus anguillicaudatus. The sequence continues at coordinate 11,184,611 of NC_073339.2, read as the reverse complement.
TTTATATTTAAAAACCATAAAAATTTAAATGTTTTATGCCCAAAATGCTAAAAACATAAAGCCACAAGTCTCAACTAGGCCACTAGGTGTCAACGGTTTGCTGCATACTCTTACCACAAATTAATAAATTACTCTCAATACGTTTTTTTTTCCCATAATGGTGATGATATATGAAAACAACACTCAGTGAGCTTTCCAACGATATATAGTTTGTCATGATTAGATAAAAATTCACAGGGAAAACACCGAAGTAAATGTTGGCGTCCCGCTGGTGGGACAGTGACATTTAGCAGGATTATCACAAACTTTTCAAGTGAATCGCATACTCTCCCTACATAAATTACTTTATAAAACAGTGTTGAAATATTATTTTTCTAAAGGCTTAGACCTTTCCAACGATATATAGTTTATCATGACTTAATTAAAATTTACATTAAAATTATCAAAGTAAACTCAGGTGTCCTGTATACGGGACAGTGACAGATGGTGACATTTAAACGGTTAAACTTCAATATCTGTATTTTATATTTAAAAACTATAAAAATTTAAATGTTTTATGCCCAAAATGCTAAAAACATAAAGCCACAAGTCTCAACTAGGCCACTAGGTGTCAACGGTTTGCTGCATACTCTTACCACAAATTAATAAATTACTCTCACTACGTTTTTTTCCCAAAATGGTGATGATATATGAAAACAACACTCAGTGAGCTTTCCAACGATATATAGTTTGTCATGATTAGATAAAAATTCACATGGAAAACACCAAAGTAAATGTAGGCGTCCCGCTGGCGGTACAGTGACATTTAGCAGGATTATCACACACTTTTCAAGTGAATCGCATACTCTCCCTACATAAATTACTTTATAAAACAATGTTGAAATATTTTTTTTCTAAAGGCTTGGACCTTTCCAACGATACATAGTTTATCATGACTCAATAAAAATGGACATTAAAATGATCAAAGTAAACTTAGGTGTCCCGTATACGAGACAGACGGTGGCATTTAAATGGTTAAACTTCAATATCTTTAGACAAAACTATATTTTTTAATTATTCCAATTCATCAATAATTGTATAAGTGTCTTCTTTCGAATGAGACCAACCTTATGTTTATATTCAAAAGCATTCATGAATTACAACTACAGAATTTAAGTTTGCATAATCCATTTTCATGATACAGTGGGGTGACCGTTAAGGGGTTAAAAATCTAACCATATAGATAAAAGCATGACTTTGGACACAAAGTGTACCTGCAATTATATATATTATTGTCCAAGTTACTCAAATGCCTACAAATTTGGAGTGGCCTATATGTAAAACCCGTACCACGTCATGTAACACTTTAACAATTACTTTGTAATGTAAAAACATGGTAAATATTTTATAAGCACTATAAATGTTTCATCACATGTTACATTTTGCGTTGCTAAAATCCAGTAAATTGCTATTAACCAAACTCCCAACTCCATTGCTTCACGTAAACGTGGTACTAGGCACGATCCCTCCTAACCAATCACAAACCACATTGCTCCATTTTCTTTCATGCAATAATGTGTCTCTTCATTACACTAATATCATCTGAGTTTGTCATGTCTGTGTTCTTTCTTTGCTGTCGTCATTTAACCGCGTCAGTCACTAAGAGGCGTAAGGCTCATCTGAAGAGGCTGGACCGCAGATGGACGCTAGGTGGAATAGTCAACCGCCAACAGAGTCGAGGTGAAAATACACGCATGCCTGCATTGACTTGAACGCATGCAGACGCGTGCGTGATGATGAGTTTGTGTGTTTGAGCCGTAATGATCTCTTATTTACATAAATACGCATGCAGACACACCTAACACATCATCATGCCGTTAACTTTTTGTAATCCAAACCCTCCTTTTGAGTCAGGCTCTCAAAGCATGCTGGGTGGCCATCTGTGATCCATTGTAAAATCTTAATTATACTTTGCTTGCTTTATGTCTGTATTTATGTCTGTATGTCTGTGTATATTAATCAAAAACGAGAAGTCGGTTGTTTGTGGTAAAGCTTGTTAAAGATTGTTCATACTCGCCCTGTATGAGTACCAACTGACTTCCATAGTAGGAAGAACAAGTACTATGGAAGTCAATGGGTACCGTCGACTGTGTGCTTACCATCATTTTTTAAAATATCTTTATTTGTGTTTAACAGAAAAACTCATTCAGGACATGACGAACATTTTTTGGGGTTAACTATCTCTTTATAAGTCCTTTTGTGAACATCAGCATCCATACAATAAAATTTGGCTTATTGTTGCCATAAATGGGTTAATTGTGGAAGAAGATGAGATCAATCTACATTATAAACATAGCTCTTATTAGAGCACACTAGATAGTAGAGACATTTTCAGACCATATGTGTAAGGTGGTTGATGGTTACCATGGTAACCATAATGTGTAGTTACCCGCCAAATCCCATAGTTACTATTACTGTAAAACCTTCACTATAAATGAACATGCAGTCTCTATTAAATATGTTGTCGTGATGGTTTATCTCTGTATTTCTGGGCGCTCAGTTTACATTAGGATACAGATGATGGTTTGATAGGTTTTGGATGGGATGCGATGCTGTTTCAGCGGCTCCGCTGCCGTGCTGTCTCTCCCTCATTATTTCCTCCACGCTTTGCTCTGAATCATTGAAGAACTCATTGGAAACTCGCAGTGGAAAGTCTGGAACGGGTTTCCTGCTGGTGGCGTACAGTGTGCGCGGCTGCTTTTAATCCTGTTATTTTTTACTGTATACATACTAATGAGTCAGTGGACGCCTGGTCCGGAGACAAAGAGCAGACGGCGGTTTCAGATGGACCGTTGCTTTATAAACAAAAAAGCAAAAGCAGGTCAGAGTTAGGGATGGTTTCAGGAAGCTTGTTTAAGAGTTATGATCTTAGACGTGAATGATCTTACAATGCAACAAATGGAAACTTGCAACATATTTTTAATGGAAGTGTTTACCTACATTTTTAAGCACACATGCTAAACTGTTCGCTTTAAATGCTTATATCTTCTGTATGTGAATGTTGATTCATACCAAAATGTTTTTTTGCATAGTTGTGTTTGACACATGAAAACGTCTAGGATTATGTATGTAACTGTTGTTCCCTGAGAAAGGAACGAGACGCTGCGTCTCCCTTGCCATACCTTCTGCGTCCCTGTAACGTCGTCTTTGGCAATATTTCATAGAGATATACTTCCTGGCTCCCATGTCACCCTGTCTTCGTCGTTAAGCCTCGCCATTGGTTGAATTTGATATACACATTCAGACACACTTAACCCTGGAGGCGTCCCTAAAGTGTCACCACAGTGATGCAGCGCGAGTTCCCTCGAAAGGACCGGTCGTGTCTCTGAACTGAGATCTGTTTAAGTTTCAAAACAATTTATTAAGCAACTGACTCTTTAAGTTGCTTAAGAGTTATGAAAACAGCATTTAACTCTTTCACCGCCAGCGTTTTTAAAAAAAGTTGCCAGCCAGCGCCAGCGTTTTTCATGATTTTCACAAAAGTTTAATGCCTTCCAGAAAATGTTCTTCTTCAAATATATAAACATACAATATACCAAATGAAAGAACAGACCCTCTGCTTTTAAACAAAAAAAAAAAAAAAAAACGTTTCATCCTACATTCAGCAGTTCTTTTGTAATCAGCTTTTGAATATGGGTAGGTTTCTGCAAAAACACCACATTTTGAGCAAAAAGCAGAGATAATTCCATTTTTGTGATGGACTTTTCATAGAGATCCCATTCAGAGCGATCTTTAACCCTCAAACGCTCCTCGTTTTCTGTTTACACTTCTGGCCCTTGGGGTGTATATGACCCCTAAATTGAAAGCATAATTGTAAGAAAAATATACATTTTCAATAATACAAAAAAATATCTTTTTTTTACTTCTCATCTATAAAATAAAGCTGTGTTTTGAGAGCTTTGAAGTACTTTTGTACCTATTTACCACTAAAATCCTCAACTACACCATTTGCTTTCCTGAAAAATATCAAATTTTTATGAAAATTCACATAAATTATTATCTAAATTTGATTTAAATTGTTTTTAGATATTAATATAGGTGTGGGGTGTTGAATTCAGGCATCGGTTTTAAGAAAAAAACATAAGAGAATTACAGTGTAGGAATTAAATCATTTAGACCGGCAGATTCCCATAGAGACCCATTCATTTTCCTGGATATGGACAACTGCTCAAATCATTACTTTTGTGATACATTTTGTAAATTTATGTTTATATAAACATTAGAAAGGATATTAAAAATAAATATTATGTCAAATAGTATTTTTTTTATAGTTTTTTATGCATTTTGAAATGTCTGTTTTTACAAAATGCCATAGAAATTTGACTGAGTGTAAGTGTGTGTGTGTGTCTGTGTGTGTGTGTGTGTGTGCGTGTGCACGCATGTGTGTGCGCGCACCTGTGTGTGTGTGTGTGTGTGTGTGTGTGTGAGAGAGAGAGAGAGAGAGAATGAGGGAGAGAGAGAGAGAGAGCCAAGCATGTGTGCTTGAGAGAATGTGTGTGAGAGGCAGAGGGAGAGAGCATGTGAGTGTGTCTGTGTTTGTGTGTGTGAGAGAGAGAGTGTACATGTGCGTGCATTAGGTTACACCCCTTTGTATCCTTTTTCTACATTTGTGACTGATTTTATTTGCCAAATTTTATAAAAATGCTCTCTGTGGTAGTCATGCGTGTGTGCGTTTGTCTGCGTGTGTTTGTATGTGTTTGTGTGTGCGTGTGTGGGTTTGTATGTGTGTGTGTGGGTTTGTGTGTGTAGGTTTGTGTGTGTGTGTGTGTGTGTGTGTGTGCGCGCATGTGTGTGTGTGTGTGTGTGTGTGAGAGAGAGAGAGAGAGAGAGTGTGTGAGAGAGTGTGCATGAGAAGGAGAGAGAAAGAGCATGTGTGTGTGTTTGTGTGTGTGTGTGTGTGTGTGTGTGTGTGTGTGTGCGTGCGTGCATGCGTGTGTGAGCGTGTTTGTGAGTGTACATGTGTGTGCATTATGTCACACCCCTTTATGTGTTATTTTCTGCATTTGTGACTGATTTTATTTGCCAAATTCCACACAAATGCTCTCTGTGGCAGTCATCCCTGTGTGTGTTTGTGTGTGTGTGTATTTGTGTGTGTTTGTGTGAGCATGTGTTTTTTGCATTGCATTTGTGCACAAGTACCAGGCCTTCATTTCTGTGTCAAAATTTTCAGATTTATGCTGGATTTATTGATATTTATTTTTTGACAAATGGAAAAAAAGTACATTTTTTGCATTTCCCATTCACTTTCAATTGGGGTCATATTGACCCCAAGGGACAGATTGATAAAAAAAAAGTTTACATAGCTTTAGAACAACCGAATCAAGCCCAGTTTTTTTTTGTGCATGTAAAGATAGATTATTTAGGAAAAGTCACAAAGTTTTACATCTCTGAGATGAAGGGAACCTTTTTTGTTAACCAATGAAATGTCGTTTGGGGTCATATTGACCCCAAGGACCGATTGAGGGTTAAAACAGACACGGACATGCAGCAGCTTGTCATAGGGCAATACTTCCGGTTTTCCACCTAGTGGATAATAGCGGTATTGCGGAAAGACGGAAATACTTGTCATTGGCGGGGAAGCGTTTTCTCTTGATTGACGAGATATCTCGTCAATGGCGGGGAAAGAGTTAAACATGACTTAAAGGGGTATAGTCTCAAAATCTCGTCTGATGGTAATAAAAGCGCGTTTTTAAGGTGCAAAGTACTGAAAGGAACGTTTATCTGACAGGAAGTTTCATTGTATCAGGTATGTGCGTGTACCATATTTTTCCACTGGCAGCACGACTAACATGGCAGGGCATCTGCGGGGTCAAGGTCAGATATTATATTTTATAAAAGTGTAGTCTAAAAATGGCAAAGCATTTTTTGTGCTTTCAAAAAAAAATTAAAAATCGAGAATCGAATCGTATCGTGGCCTTAGAATCGAAAATGAAATCGAATTGAGGATTTGGAGAATCGTGACACCACTATAAAATATACTGTAGAAAATGTTTTTTTTCTGCGATTCTTCCTGTGTGTATGATGAAAAATGGAAAGCAATATGGATTCCGATCAAACGTTCATGATACTATAGTAATCATTTAAAAATTATAACCAAATTTTCTTTCATTTTTGGGTGAACTGTCACTTTAAATGTGCCAGAAATAGCAGAAATGCTCTAGACAGACCCCGTCGGCCCAAAAGGCGGCCTCCGGTTAACTTATAGTATGTGAAATGTTAAGTGAGTTCTAGCAGGGTCAATATGTCTGGAATGATGTATGTAGTCGTAATCTCTCTCTCTTTGAACTCTCTTCAACATACAGCAGTAGTTTTTGGGTCACGGATGCTGAGGGAGAACTTGCCTTGTAAAAGTCTGTTGGCACACAAGTGCATGCAAAACTGAACTAATGTGTTCTGGACCGACCCGAGTTTTTCCAGCATCCAGAACGGTTCCCTTTGAGAATACTGCTGACTGGTGGAAATGGCATTTTTTGAGGCATTTTTTACATTTATTTTTATTTTTTGGGCTTTGGCCCTTTCACCCTCAATCTCTCAATACTGTAGCTGCTTTTTTGATTTTAGCTGTTGATGGATGAGAGGTAGCAGATGATGGTCATTGTTAATGGTACAGAGTCTATGGAGGTCGAAATATGACTGAAATTAAATGCAGAATTAATTAATTAATCAAATGCGGAAATAAATATATTACCTGAAATAAATAAATAAATATATGAATGGACAAATAAATAAATAAGTGTAGTTAAATTAGTAGTGAATTAGTTAAATTCATACATTTTATTTTATTATTTTGTACCATTTGTGTTATACTACATTTATTTATGCATGTATTTGTGTATTTCTACATTAATTTATTTTTAAATTTATTTATTTCACTGTTTCACTCAAGTCATTTTTGTCCTCCATATATTTCGCCTCCATAAGAGTCAAATGTGGATTTCTTTTTTCCTTCCATTTTTATGATCTGAGATCAGTTTTTTTTCAGAGTGCTATAAATTTGTTTTGGTTGTAGGTCAGAGGTTCAAAATAAGGAGTCTTTTTTAGGATGTGTGCGTATACTCTAAAACAGTGGTTCTCAAGCTGGGGGCCAGTTTTATGACATTATATATAATACATTAATTTATCATACATTCTGTGTAATTAAACCTCAGAAAAATGAGGCTATTTACTAACAGCAATATGTTGTATAAATAATTATGTTTTGTTTAATTACAATGTTTTATTTCATATATTTTCTTTGGGGGGCTGCAAAGGGTTGCACCTTACATAAGGGGGGCCGCACAGCGAAAAAGTTTGAGAACCACTTCTTTAAAAGATGCCTAGATTTTGCAACTCATGGTTGGGTAAAATATGGACAAACCTAACTGTTGGTTTAAATTAACCTAGAAAATGTCCATATTTGTGATGAAACAACCCAGCATTGTTAATTTAATGTTAGGTTTGTCCATATTTCAGTCAATCGTTGGATTGTAACCCTTACCCGCCATTTTTGGAGGAATATTAATCCTCATTATAAACCTATGAACTATTTACAAAATGTCTGTAATCACAGAATAATGTTATGTTATCTTATTTGGTTTATTTATTACAAGTCATCTTAAATCCATGGCCACGAATATCCTTATATATGTTTTTGCCCATACACGTATTGTGTATATAGTTTAATACATTGAACATGCAAAGACGTTGTTTTTAACATTACCAATCCTGTTAAACCTTTACTCCAGAAAAAAAACTTTGACATATACAATACAGTACACAGCTATTCAAATATACATATATGATACTTATTATTATCAACTATATTATCAGTGGTGTACATAATGAACTGGATTGTTTTCATTATCTTAGAATGAGACGTTTTTATCTTTAAACCACGCAGGAAAGTTGCCGTCATGTTTTTTACAGTAGCCCTAAACAGACAAACTGCCGTAACACAGCGTTTCGTCCCTACGTTGTTTCAGACGACAACATGTTTGTCCTACTTAGGGCTGTAACGATTAATCGTGCAAATGCACGCTTTCTCAATCAATGAATTTGAATGAATTACGGTAAATTCACAGCACACCCCAAAGCCAGGGGGCGCTCTCATGCAGAAACTCCCTTTGTGCCACAGAAGTAGCAGCATTACAAACACTATTCCAGGAAATGTCTACAGGAATTTTTATTGCTGTTCTTCAAATTGTTTCAGGTATTTTCATGATAATAAAGAATATTTTGAATGATTTTTATTTAACGAGTGTTGCTTTTTTAAAATGCACGTTATATACGACTCAGACACATAATGATTTTAGATTGATAAGGACTTCCTACTGACCAAATGCCGTAGTACACGCACAAGCTGTGCACGAAACACAGAATCGCAGCCTTGCGGTTCAGAATCGATTTTTGACAGGCATTTTTAATGGGACACACGATTAATGGTTACAGCCCTAGTCCTACTGCAGCTACCGTAGCTTCTCATTGCGTTTTGAAATTGAGATTGGTTGCAATTCACAGTCTCACCACTAGATGCTGCTAAAAATCTACACACTGTTCCTTTAAATGCTGGATAGACTTGAGGACAAAAATAAACATTTACACAGATGTTTTCTAACATATAAGGTAGGATCAAGTATGATTAAATGTGTTTTTTATCAGAAGCGCCAGACCACTGCAGGATATTTTCGACTTGTCATATGTCTAGTAAACAGATATCCCAGCGTGTGTACTGTCGGTAGAGCATTTAGTGTTTCTGTGTAGACCTTACAATCGGAGTGACTAACTGGCCTGAATTCATCTCATCTGTTTTTGACACACTGTGTTTTTACTTCTTAGTGAAGCAGGATATTTATCTCTCTTTATATGTTGTTTTTCGGTTTCAACACTTATAGTACGTCTCATATTAACACTCTTAAATCTCACTTCATGGATTTAAGCAGTCTGTCACACAACGGGAGACAGCAGCGTTTGATATGTAGATATTAAACACAGATATGTAGTATGTAAACATTGTTGATATATGTTTTATGTGTAATTTGGGGCGGGGAAATACTTTATTGTCTCTCAAGCATCGTCAGTGCTCGAAAAGAAATGGTAATAGAAACTGGCTAAATCTCATGAAAGACTAGGTCATATTTTACTAGTTCCTATGTGTGACCCTGTCTGTGTAATCCAGGCTAAAGTCTCTTAATCTTTGATTGAGTCAACCTTTAACATTATTGTACATAATTATTTATTGACATTATATAGTAAATCACAAAAAAATGACTTTAGCTGGGTTTTTACAGACTGGGTCGCAAAGTCTATTTGGCTCCTGTTTTGCTTTTTTAAACAACAAAAAAGTCACCGGTTATTCCACATAAGATGGAAATTTATGTCAAAAGTAAAAACGAAAGCAAATTAAATTTTCCTTTTTTATTTTTGTCTTCAGAAGAGAAATATGTAACCATTCAGCCATATGCCAGTCAGGGAAAAGATGAGATCGGGTTCGAGAAAGGAGTGACCGTGGAGGTCATCCAGAAGAACCTGGAAGGATGGTGGTACATCAGGTAAGCGATCACTTCCTCTCATTTTAATCCTTATATTATACATTATTAAAATCCTGTCCTCCGTAATCTCTCATCTTAATGTGTTTTAATATGTTTGGTTATTGCTCCACTTGTATGCAGAAACCCTGTGTAGAGATCTCTGTGTACACACCAACGCAAAGCAATAAATCCAAACGACTATATAGACGACAACATTTTGTAATAATTTATGGCTTTGTTGACGTGAATGTTTCCTCTGTGTTGGTCAGAAAAACAATGTAGTCCCTTTGGGACCAGAAATACTTTTGTTTTTGTGTTAAAGGCAGAGCTGGCAGCTAATCTCACTGAAAACATAGATTGTGCTGACCTCTGCTGGTTAAATAGGAATCACTAATTTATTTACGTAAAAGTATTGTATACTATTTTTAATGCAACAACAAAAAACAGATGTGGCCTACTGCAATATTTATCGATGTAAACATGCACCAAATAAATATTTATTTTAAGCTGTTTTTGAATGCATAACGACATCGGGTTGCACTTTCGTCAAATAAAAACTTAAAAAAGAAGGCCTAATGTAACCACACTTTCATGTTTACCAGGTATCAGGGAAAAGAGGGCTGGGCCCCGGCCTCATACCTGAAGAAACTGAAAGACGATCTTTCCCCGAGGAAGAAGACTCTGACGGGCCCCGTGGAGATCATCGGGAACATAATGGAGATCAGTAACCTCCTCAACAAGAAGGCCGTCAGCGAGAAGGACATTCAAACCGACGGAGAACCCACCACCCCCGAGCGCCACATTTCCAAGAGCGAGATCAGTTTACCCATCCAGTATGCCCCGGAGGCTGGAGGGGCACCCGCAGCGGGCAGCGATTTAGGAATGGGGTCTGGATCTAGCGCCGCCCCACTGGAGAACAAGAGCAGGGCGGAGCCGGGCTCACCTGCCGTAGCCCGGGTAGCGCCGCATAGAGTTGAGATAGGTGAGTGAACAGTGTGGGTTAAGACATGAATAAACATTGAGAATGTTATGTGATAGAACAGTTTGATGTATAAAACTAAAAATGTTTTGTAAATGTAGACAAAAAAATAAGTTGTTGTTCTTATGAGTATACATTATATATTTTTAGAAAAAAAGTATAATAAACAGAATATTTATATAATCTTGATATCTAACAAATTAATGTTATCACTGGTGTTATTTTGCACATAGGATTCGATGCCATAGGTAACCTTTCTTTGTGGTAAAGGAATATTTTCTAACATTTCATCCAGGTGTTGCACACTGTGATAATAATGTGACACATTCACCATCCTTGTTACTTATGATTTAGTTTATCTAATATGTACACTATGCTACTAATCAAATCACAACATGCTTTCTTGTAAAATGTATGTTGGGATTCACATACTAATATGAGCAAGCACTGAAATGTAGACATATAATCAGACAGATCCCCAGATTCTTTCAGAGATTGCCAAAATATGTCATAAAACCCCAGACACTTGTTGCAAATGCAAGCTTAAAGGGATAGGTCACCTAAAAATGAAACTTCTGCCATCATTTATTCACTATCATACCTGTATAAATGTCTTTGTTTTGCTGAACACAAAGAAAGATATTTGTAATGAAGCTGGAAACAGAAGCACCATTGACTTACATAGTAGTTAAAAGAATACAATGAAAGTAAATGGGGTCTCTTATTGGTTTGGTTACAAATATTCCTTAAAATACTTCCTTTGTGTTTAGCAGAACAAAGACATTTTACAGGTTAGCAACAACATGAGAATGAGTGAATAATGACAGAATTTAGATTTTTGGGTGAACTATCCCTTTAAGTAAACACCCACTCAAACCAAGAGTGATAACTATAAAGATAACTAGATCAATATCTGTATTAGTGTCTGTACCAATGGACAAAAATGTTATGATTATACTAGGATTTGCACTGTGTTTTTGATTGGTTGTCAATATTTTGTTGTTCATTAGCTAGAAAAAATCGCTCTGAAAGTGATCCCAACAATATTGCTTCTCTTTTTTGTGATTGTTATAGTGATGTACAGTGTACTCAGCTATTTACTTACATTTACAATGATTTATCAAACTTTAGCCTTAGAATTATTGTTATCATTTTTGGTTTGAACAGACCTTAAAGGTAGGGTGCATGATCTCTGAAAGCCAATGTTGACATTTGAAATCACCTAAACAAACACTCCCCTATCAGAATAGAATCTGGAACATCTTTTGATAGACCCGCCCCACACATACACAACCCAGGCAGCGATGTTGGTTAGTAGACATGCCCCTTACTGCTGATTGGCTACAAGTGTGTACTCGGCCTGACTCCCTTTTCCAAAGTGTTTTTCAAAAATCATGCTACCGCCTTTAAAGTGATACTCCAGCCAAATATCAAAATTACCACCCTGAAGCCATCCGAGATAACATATGTGCATCATCTTTCAGAAGAACACATTACGAGTTATTGTAGTAAATGTCCTTGCTCTTCCGAGCTTTATAATGAAAGAAAACAGGGATCAAGATGGCATAGCTAACGGAAGCTAGTTATTATAGTTTATAAAGTTTAAAATCTGGATATTTTTCTTAAAAAATCACATCGATTACCCGCAAAAGACCTTTATTAACCCCTTGGAGCCATGTGGATTATTTCTGTGAAGGATGGATGCCCTTTTTTGGGGGGTTTAAAGTCAGAAGTTATTTCCTGATCCCTGTTTTCAACATTATAAAGCATGGAAGAGCAAGGACATTTACTAAAAAACTCCAAATGTGTTCGTCTGAAAAATTATGGGAATATCTCGCTGTATCACAGATTCATTAAAGGGGACATATAATGAAAATCTGACTTTTTCCATGTTTAAGTGCTATAATTGGGTTCCCAGTGCTTCTACCAACCTAGAAAATGTGAACAATATCAACCCAGTAACTTAGTTTTGGTAAACCATTCTCTGCAAGCATGTGAAAAAATAGCTAATTGAAATTTGGCTCCCCTTGTGATGTCAGAATGTGATAATACTGCCCCTTAATCTGCACTATCCAACCACGCCACTGCTATTTAGTGCAGAGATCAGCTCATTTGCATTTAAAATGACACACCCAAAACGGCACATTTTTGCTTACACCTACAAAGTGATAATTTTAGCATGCTATAATAAATTATCTATATCATATTCTGAGCTAGAACTTCACATATGTACTCTGAGGACACCAAAGTTTTATTTGACGTATTAAAAAAGTTTTGTGAAATGTCCCCTTTTTAGGCTGAATAGATAATGGAGTTATTTAGATATTTGGCTGGAGTATCCCTTTAAGTTGCAACATGTTTTTAATAAGTATTTTCGATAGCTCCAGTTTTTGATTTGGCCCCAATTTGGCCATACATCAAATCTTTGTCGATAACTAAAAAAAAATGTTTACACATTTAGCAAACTCTTATTCAAGGTGACTTGAATAAATATATATTAGGCTACTTATATGCACTGTGTCTGCATTCCCTGGCAGTTAAACCTATGACTACAGCATTGGTCAACCAGTACCACCAATAACTCAGGCTAATATCATGTATGTGTGCACTCGACATCATACACCTTTTGTCCCTTAATTTCAAACTCCTAGGTTTAAACTAATAAAAAATTGACTGACTTGAGCGAAGAGATGGATTGTAAACATGCTATGTATTCCATCAACAGGATCTCCAAACCTCAGACAAAAACCCCCTCCACGAAGAGAGGCGAATTTGGTAGGTTATGAAAACAAAAAACTAATTTGTGCAATTTTTTGAAGCATTTATTTATTAAATATTATTGCTTTTCAATGCTCAAGGCGTTCCAGTTGCCCAAACCTCCAGAGCCCCCTGCTGTGGAAGCGGAGTACTACACCATAGCAGAGTTTCAGTCCAGTATCTCGGATGGCATCAGCTTCCATGGAGGACAAAAGGCTGATGTAAGGCTTCACATGTTCTCACTCTCTTCTCTGACAGTGATTTAACTGCCCTGTATGCTGTTACTGTGTAGTTACTTGCTGCTATTTTAAACCTCTACTATTTTACTTTTCTTTTAACACAAAAAATAGTTTTTATGTAATAAATACTGTGGAGTATGACAAGATGCCAAAATCAAGATTTGTAGTAGTTGTAATATCCACCATTGTATTGTTTAACACACATGATGTGTTTTCAGGTCATAGAGAAGAACTCTGGTGGCTGGTGGTATGTCCAGATTGGTGACATGGAGGGTTGGGCGCCCTGCTCCTACATCGATAAACGCAAGAAACCCAATCTGAGCCGGAGAACCAGCACACTCACCCGCCCCAAAGTTCCACCCCCTGCTCCGCCTGTCAAAAAACAAGAATCTGAGGATTCACCCTCTCTGGGCAACTCAGCCTCGAAAGCTTCCGAATCCCCCGGCCAGCATGGCGTCTACGAGGAGCCAGAATACGACGTTCCAGCCATGGGCTTTGAAACTGATCTGGAACATAATTCCCCCAAACCACAGACTCGTAAGTTTCAGATTAAAAGCAATCCGGCAGCCGCAGAGAGGATTGCTCAGGCTGGCAAAGCATCGCCTTTATTGAAAGTGATGACCTCGCCCTTGAGGAAAAGAAACTCTTTGGAGGATGTCAACAAGGAGGAGGTGATTTATGAAAATGATGGGTTTAGGTTCCCCTCCAATGACTTTGCCTCCTCTAGAGATTCAAGTGTTTGCAATAAAGACACCCAAAGGAGTCTCACCTTGGGACGCAAACCTCTAAGTTGCACTTCCTCTCCAGGAGGAGGGAGACCCTTCCGAAAGGTACCCCCCGATCTTAACCGGAGCCATTCTCTTGGCCGTACCGAGAGACATAGCCACAAGTCGTCTTCAGACGAATTGGGTCGGAATCCCAAAAGAGAGCCTGTCATGCGCAAAGATGTGGAAATCCGGGTCGGACAAAGCCCGTTGGCCAGGCCCAAACCGGTGGTGCGACCCAAACCTCTCCTTACGAAGTCGGAGCCGCAAAGTCCTGAAAGAATGGACATCAGCAGCCTACGCCGACAGCTGCGTCCCACCGGCAGCCTACGGCAGGGACCTATCCGTGCGGTACGTGGTGGCGAAGACTCTGAAACGGCTTCTGTTGTGTCCTCTGAAGATTCCAACTCCTCAAGAAGTACTTCCGATCTCTCAAGTGTTTATGTAAAGAGTAGCCGAGGTGGGGAGTCAGACCATGAAAGTGTATTTTACAGAACCACAGATGCCTACGAACGAGCCCAGGAGTCGGAGATCAGCTTCCCAGGCGGCGTGGAGGTGGAGGTGCTGGATAAGCAGGAAAGCGGATGGTGGTATGTCCGTTGGGGGGAAGAGGAGGGTTGGGCACCTACTTTTTACCTGGAGCCAGTCAATCATCTCCAGAACGTAGGTGTTCACGAAGTCCGTGATAGTCCTCTCGTCGACCTCGGTAGCAGCAACAAGTCCAACAGCCTCGAGAAGAACGAGCAACGTGTTCAAGCCATGAACAACCTCAACCAGCAGAACCTGAGGAGCATAAGCAATCCTAGCCCCCCAATCCCGTCCAAACCTCCAGGGGGCTTCGGAAAACCAACTGCGATGCTGAACGGTTCGGGAGTGCGAATGCGTAACGGTGTCCGTCAGGCTGCGGTGCGGCCGCAGTCGGTGTTCGTGTCCGCACCACAGCCTTTGAAAGACACCAACATCCACACGGGATCCCTAAGAAGGAACGAATCGCTGGGTGCAGGAGACCACATGAGGTCTGGAGGTGGCGTAAGGCGAAACTCGTCCTTCACCGCCGTTCGACCACAACCGGTGAGCGACGTACGAGTGAGGGCTGGGACCACCATTACCACACCCGTTGGAAGCTCAAGCCCCTTAATTGGCCAAAGGAATGGAATTCCCATATCTACAGTAAGACCCAAGCCCATTGAGAAGACCCATCTCATTCATAACAACCTTCGAGAGGTTTACGTCTCCATCGCTGACTACCGTGGAGATGAGGAGACCATGGGTTTCTCAGAGGGCACCAGTCTTGAAGTTTTAGAAAAGAACCCAAATGGATGGTGGTACTGCCAGGTTGTGGATGGCTTACACGGGCGTAAAGGCTGGGTGCCATCTAACTACCTGGAGAGAAAGAAATAACTCCCCAAACTTGTTTGAATCATGCACAGTTGTAATGAAATATGTAAAAAGAACTGATTGGTTTGAAACAAAAAATGAACAGAGCCTTCTAGAAAGGGTTTTACATTAAAACAAGAGAAATGCAGGTGAATGTTTAGCAAAATACCTGCCGTAACTTTATGCCAAATGGGTGCCTTCGTCCATCTTTCACTGAATGTTAAGAGGAATCAGTCAAACACCAGTGAATCAACATTAATACTAAACTTCAACTTAGTGCCATAGGCATACGACTACAGAAATTACCAGACCTTTTTGTTACGATGTTGAAGAGAAAGATCATTTTAGCACAGGTGTATAACAGAAAGAGCAAAACTTTTATCACGTTTAAAACCAGAAAACGTTTTGACAAAAGTCCAAATCCAACAATGTCAAATGTTATCTAGAATTGAGTGCACTCAAAAAAGCATAACTTTGTCATTTTTAAAAACTTTTTTAAAGAAATTGTTTTGTGTTGATGTTTTCGTAACTTCCTTAGAGATGTATTTCTGCTTTCTTGTAACATCTTAACACAACCAAACAGTTGACTAAGACACTTTTTTCTGTTTGTACACTGACAAATTTACATTGTCTCAGTGGCAGCTCATTATATATATATATATGTGTCTATCTTCCCCATTATTTAATTTCTCGACAGTCCAAAATGAATTAAACATTACGTTAAATGAAAACAGTCTGTGAAAGCTGTGTCCAGTTATACATAGACCACCTCTTACTGGGTTTAAACCCACACTGTTAAAAAAGTTGGTTCAACTTAAAGTTTTTTTAAAAAGTTGCGTGCCAGCGATTTTTTTTGGTGATTTTCACAAAGTTTTACAAAATGCCTTCCAGAAAATGTTCTTCTATAAATATATAAACATACAATATATCAAATGAAAGGACAGATCATCTGCTTTTAAACAAACATACAAAAAACAGCAAAAAGTTGAAAAAAAGCTGAAAAACTTTTGTTAAAGATCAGATTCAGAACGATGATCAAAACATACACAGAGTTTTCTATGTTTTTTTAATTTGTTAATGCTTCAGTTTTTTATAAGTTGGGTAAGAGCGCCATCTTGTGGATAATAGTGGAATTATAGATTAGCATAAAAACTCATCAGGGAAGCGTCATTGACAGGGAAGCGTATTCTTTTAATTGACAAGATAATTCGTCAATGGCGGGAAAACAGTTAAAAAAGTAAGTTACCTAATTGCCTTAGAATTGTGAGTTTTTTTTCAGTTGAATTAACTCAACATGTTAAGGCAACCAGGTAACTTAATTTGAACCAACAAAACTTTTTACAGTGCAAGTTTAGTTTACAAAGTGCATCCGGTCCTACTGTTTGTAGTTATATAATTAGAGTAGACGGCTTCACTAAAGATTATAATATCGATTTGCTGCTCTGTGTGTCCTACACAGAATCTGCTGCTTTTGCGGCAATTATTCATAAATCAGGACTGGAAATACTAAGGAAACATCAGCGTTATCTCACAGGAATTTGTACGTATTTTACGAGTTGGATAATTTGTATGAAAGTGAATCGTACAAAAATGTCCGATTATTAGAAGAAAAAAACAATAATGAAAGCAAATTGCGTACGATGCGTAAAATACGTACAAATTGCCATGAGATTGCGTTGGAGCCCAAAATGTGATCACACCAAAGGAAAATACAAAAATATTTGAAAGTTTGTTTTAGATTTAGTATTTATTTTATGGGTGCAAAGAAATACAGTGTATTCAGCAAAACCTAAACGAGGTTTCAGAACTGAGAGCAAAGTTTATTTAATCGCTATATCTGGAAGCACTTGATTTTTTTAACCCAAAGAAAAGCACATTGATATGTAAGGTGAATTAATTACGATATTGCTGGGCAGTATTGAATCTAAACTTAAGTTGCTGAATGAGTGATTTCAAGGCGATGAGCATTAAAAAAGTAGCTTTTAACCTTCCGATGACAACGAGTCCGTAGTTAAATCTTTTCGATAGATTGTTGAGCTCAGTACGATAACTTTTCCCCGTTAACTTGCAATTTAATTGAACAAACAGCTGATGTTCAAGACTGCTGAAATATTTTTCTAATGAACGGTGCGAGTCCTAATTGGACTCAGCGCCGCCTTTATTTTATTTTTGTTTTCTGCTGGACAGTATTATAGTGTTAGACAATTCAATTATTAATTACCTGCTAGATTGCAGTTATATTCTATAAAGCAGATAGTTGTTTATTTTGTCTTGTTCGTTTGTTTCTGTGGTTGTGTGATCGCACATGGACAATAATGATGAATGAAGTCGTTCATTTGTTGTGAACCGACGCATTTAAGCTTTTTGTTAAAAGCAAGAATGCGTAGGTTTAAAGATGCAGTGCAATTCGTCAGCACATAATTTATTTAACAAATTTTTTTTTGTATATTTATAATTTTTGTAGATAAATATTTTTAATTATTTTAAGTACTAGTCTTACCAGGATTTTTGAATATATATTGCCATTGGTGGCTGTCTCTAAAAACTTAATATAGTTGGTAGTTTTCAAATTGGCTTCTGCTTTAATTTGAGCTTTTTTCTAGCTCTCACTTTTTGCCTTTTAAATTGGGCCTTTATTATTAACAGCAGATGTCTCAGTTGCAAATTATTATTAGTATTTATTTTTAACAAATTCAGTAAAAGATTTTCAGCTTTAAGGCCATTTTTTTACGCGTACGCGATGGTCAGCGTACAGTGCGTCTGACACAAATTTCATCAGCCGTCGTTTTTTAACCAGGCGTCATATGCGTATGCAGTATGATTTTGCAATTGTGCCTGTGTACGGAAACGAGTCAAATGAAGTACACTTTGCAACGCTGCACAAAATCAAAAATAAACAAACTATACTTAAAGGAACAGTATGTAAGAAATTTATATAAATTAATCATAAAATGGCCCTGATATGTCACTAGACATTAAGAAATCATGTTCATTTCAAATACTTATATCACTGACAACAGTGGTCTGGCCAGGATATTGTCATTTAAAAAGTGGAGTTGCAGCCCTCAACTGATGTTTATGTTGTCATTTTGTGTATTGGCCACCAGTTGTGTGATTGCAGTACCAGTTTTAGCCACACGTTTTGTGATTGCAATACCAGTTTTGACCACAATCCTACATACTGTTCCTTTAAGCCTTTATTTTTAATTGGAAGAGTGTTTTTAACCCATGGCTGATTACTGCACCTTTAGCAACTATGGGCGCTTCTTTTCTCATTATTGAGCCACATATAATGCCAGATTTTTTTTTTTTTTTTTTTTTTACAAAATCTGATTGGAAAACAAAGTGGAACCTGCATGAATTCTAGATAAGGTCTAATCATATTGCATCTTTATATTTGTCCACTAATTATAAATGGTGTTTGGATAAAAAAACATTAATGCTCCATACTTACTGTATGTAATTTGTGAATCCCACATATCCAAATTATTGTGTTGGGACCAAATTTGATCAACAAAATTGACTATCATTAACAGCAATAATGTGATTTCAAAGTCTAATTCGCATAGTTTTTCAGCTTTTAAATATGAGAAACGTGCCATTGCAAACTCTTGCGCCCCTTTTGACGAAGGCATTATAAAAAAATGTGTCGACTCACCACACCGCAGTGCTTGTGACGGATGTTGCAAAGCTCCATATACTTTATTCTTCATTTGCGTGTATTTACAAGGGAACTGTTAAACTAGTTTTTCAAACATTGTGTTATCTGCTAGCTTTGTTTCTTATTTTATTTAAGTTTTTTAATGCTTTTCAGGAACAGTATTGTGTTTTTATGTATTTTTTCTTCTTGTTCACATTTGACATACTCAGATGGAATAAGGAAATGTGCAATAGAAAACAGCCATCTCACTAATTTAGAGATAAGTATTGAAAATTGTAATTGTTTTACACAGTCATTCAAAACTCGAGAAATTTTGTCAGATGTTATAAATATTGCGCGATTTGTCCCATGGGTGTTTTTTATCGACTAAGTCAAAATGAGCATACACTGTAAAAAATAAAAGTTGGGTAACTTAAAAAAGTAAGTTGCTTGGTTGCCTCAAAGTTTTGGTTAATTCAACGTAAAAATATCAGTTGTTTTTTACACTACTATTTTGAGTTAAAGGTGCAGTGTGTACATTTTAGAAGGATATTTTGACAGCAATGCAATATAATATAAATAACTATATTATCAGTGGTGTATAAAAGACCTTATATAATGAACTGTATTGTTTTTATTACCTTAGAATGAGCCGTTTTTATCTACATACACCGCGGGTCCCCCTACATGTAAACCGCCATTTTGTGCCGCCATGTTTCTACAGTAGCCATAAACGGACAAACTGCTCTACAGCGCGCGTTTGTCACTACGTTGTCTCAGATGATGGCATGTCTGCCCTGTGACGGCTATCGTAGCTTCTCTATGTGCTTCGAAAGGGAGGGCTGCAATTCGCCAACTCACCACTAGATGCCCCCTAAAATCTACACACTGCATCTTTAACTAATATTTTTTAAGTTGAATTAAGTCAAAATTTTGAATCAACTACGTAACTTACTTTTTTAAGTTAAACCAATAAATCTTTTTATAGTGTATCATACCACACAATGTTTTAAGATTTTATGCTGAATGTTAAAACCCCTCGATTGACTTATCCACTATCTGCTCACCACTCACGTTTTGATCTATTGGTGAACTTTCTGTGTTTGGTGACCCCAATACCCATGCCAAACAAAACAGAAAAGCATGGACGTATCTTTCTCCGAGGCATTTGTACGTTCGGCCTCATCATACTGTAGATACTGGGGTAAAACCAGCAGCAGCCACACCACACACTGCCAACCGTTTGCCGTTTCTCTCTTGACATCCACCACTTCATTTCACTGTTGCCATGGCGAACACGACTTCTCTTTCTTAAATCCCATTGGTCAACAGTGATACAGTTCTTTTTGTAGTTCATTTTGTGGAGCCGTCTATGGGTGTAATATCATCCCGCATATCCAGGTTTAGTTTCTCACATCTTAAAAATAACACAGACTGCATATCCCAAGCGTGTCACGTTTCATTGCATATTGTAACTAATTTCTCATCTTTTGATCTGAATTCATTCGAATGTACTGCAAACTTTGATGCTTTTCATATCTGTTTGTTCGTCCGAGATTGAATCCACGTACTGAGAGTTTGAATTTGGTTGAAATGATGAATGTTATGGAGGACTGTTTCCAAGAGAAGCAATTTAAACGAGCTGTTATCTTTAAAAGAGGCTTGTCATACTACATGTTTCCTTTGCTATGTTTTCTATTTTTTTAGAATAGTTTTTATATAAAAGCAGGAATCAGAGGTGAGAGAGTGTGTTTGTTTAGGTGGTTTGTGTACGGGAGTTTTTCAATAGTGGAAAGAGAAAGTGACCAGATTGTTTATGATGTATGGTTAGAAATGAATCCAAAGTCAGATATGATTAAACAGCACTAATGGACTAAAAGTATTCGCTGGGGAGAGAAAACTAAAGACTTTAGAGAATCCTAATGTGGCATTCACACCAGATGCGAAAGAGTGATTTACATGTTAAATCAATGCAAAAGCGAATGGACATCCTGCGGTGCGAATGAAGCGAGTGGCGCGGGTTGAGCGTTGCCGCGGGGGGCATGCGAGTTGAAAAATCTGAACTCTGGCGGATATTCGCGCCGCGGTGGCCAATGGGGAGCTTGCTCTGGTGGTCACGTGGTTGCAGGGAGCGAGCGGAGTCGCAGAAGCCCCTCCCATGACGCGAATTTCCGCGTGAATGTCTCGAATGACTAGAATTTCGCACGCGAATGAAGCGAGTAAACTCAAAATGTTCAAGCGTCCAACTACACGCGAATAACGCATTTTTGCCACCTCTACCGCGGCTGGTGTGATTGTTCCAAAACTGTGGGTTCACACCAAGACGCGTTTGAGCCGTCAAATTCGCGTCTAACGCGTGGACGCTTGAACATTTTAAGTGTACTCGTGTATTCTGGTCATCGAGACATTCACATGGAAATTCGCGTCATCACATCTGCGACTCTGCTCGCTTCCTGTGGTCACGTCACGGCTACAGCAGGCTCCTGATTGGTTAACGCGGCAACGTTTGGATTTTTCGGCTCGCGTGTTTCCCGCGGCAATGCTCAATTTGCGTCATTCGCGCTAACTAGATCCGCTAAATGCCTCATTCGCGCCGTGAGACCTCCAAACGCGTCTTTACATTCACTTAAAGGAATAGTCTACTCATTTTCAATGTTGAGATGTGTTGTTGCCTTGACTGGGAATTGTTGATACATCCCTCTGTCGTCTCTGTGCGTGCGCGTGGGCGCTGGAGCGCGCTGCGACGCTTCGATGGCATTTGGCTTGGCCCCATTCATTCAATGGTGCCAATCGGAGATGGAGTTGGAGGTTGCCAAGCACATCAACGTTTTTCCTATTTGGGACGAGTGGTTGTGCGAGCAGGTTTGGTGGTACAAAGTGGGGCGTGGCGCTTTTCTGGGCGGATTTGGGAGAGGGACTATATTTTGTGGCGTGGTGGCGCTTTTGGGAGTACTTCGACTGGCCTGAAAAGTCTGCTCCCCTTCTCACTCTCATAATGGGAGAGGGAGGGTGTTACTGCGCCGAGTCGAAGTACTCCCAAAAGTGCTATTATGCCATGAAATATAGTTCCTCTTTTGGATCCGCTTGGAAAAGCGCTACGTTTTGTTTTGTACCACCAAACTTGCTCGTGTGGCTGCTCGTCTTGAATGGGAGGGGCGTTGATGTGTTTGGTCACTTCTGGCTTTGTCTCTGATTGGTGCCGTTGAATGGGTGGGGCTGGGCTGGATGCTGTCGGGGCGTCGCGGCGCGCTCCGGCGCTTGCGTGCGCGCGCACAGATGGTGGAGGGATGTGTCAACAGTTCTTGGTTGGGGTGGTAACATGTTTTGGTGTTGAAAATGAGTAGACTATTCCTTTAAGATTGAAATCACTCGCGCTTGACGCCTATACCGCGGCTGGTGTGAATGCAGCATAACACTTACAGCTATTAATATTATCTCACATGACATTGAGAAAATGTTAAAAAATGGTCCGACGCTGTCACTGGGGCAGCACCCTTTAAAAAGGTCCTAATATGTACCATTTAGGTATAGATCTGTATACTTTTTGTACCTCTAAGGTATTAATATGAACTCTTTAGGTGTACTTTTTTGGCAGTTAGGGACCTTTTTTAGCCATTGTGTAGTATAATAATCAGTGGTGCCGCATTTTTTTAACCAAGCACCCTTCCGTTTTAGGACATTATTATTATTTATGAAAACATCTCTCGGTGCTTCAGTACACACGAGGTTGGGAGACTTGTGAATAGATGCCAACCTCTTAATAACAATTAAAAAGTTGCCGACAGTATCTGAGAGAGAGAATAGGATCGCTCGTCTCCATCAGACCCCGCTGCGCCGTCGGGAGCCGAGTCGCTGTGAAATCACATTACCGAGCCGTCGGTTAATTACAGATGTTCAGGAAAACGTTCACAGCGAATACAAATGTCACACTGATTGTGGATGTCGTGCTGCCGGGGGGTTCGGATCAGATGCGGTGACGGATTGATCGTGTCTCTAATGGCTCACAGCACGTCGGGACGTATTAACATCAAGAGGAATCGTTTGCGCTTTCTGTGTTTACCGAGGCATCTACAGTATGTTGTGTTGGGGTGAAGCAAAAGTTGTAAGATTGCATCAATTGAGTCAAGTCTTTGTGAGGTTCCCACGGTCATGGGATACTTGGAAAATCAACCCAGAAAGCAAACGACTCCGGGCCGGATCAGCACTGGAGCAGCTGACTTCGGCACAGATCCGGCCTGGAGTCGTCTGCTGTCTGGAAAGAGTATGATGGTTTGTGTTCGGCTCAGAAAAGTGAATCTTTTTAGATAATGCTCTTCGTGAGTGCACTCTTTTGAATGGGCGAATATGTTTCCAGAAAGGATTAAAATATCTGATTATTAGTCCGTGCGACTTGGGATGTGTGGTAGAGTAGGCCGATGTTAGGATTTGGGTGGATAAAGCCGTATGTGCATGGCTGTGATGTAAGATGTGCTTAGCGGGATTTTTGGTAGGTTGTATTAAGCTCCTTCTGTGTTCATTTGCATTTATGATCAGAAGGATACAGATATAAAAGTGTTCGGCGTGAGGGCCTTCTTATCTCTTGCTGCTTTCTGTCACTCGCTGTGCTTGGCTGCCTGCTTTAATTACCATTTTTCTTCTCTTCATTAACAGTCACCGAAACGAGAGGACGTGGGGCGACTAACATCTCGGTAAAGCAATCGACCGCCAAGTGTTTTGATAAGTGTCACTTCTCTAAGTAACATTAAATAAGGGTTTATTTTGACACGCCCCCTACTTTAATCTTTTTTCTAACATGTATATTCTTGAACACTTCATCAGTCTTCCAGTCATTCTTCAACCAACGTCAGACTCTCAGACAGGTAAAGACTTTATATGGCAGTCCAACTAAAGAGGATGCTACAGGCTGTCGGTGTTACAGACCATTGAACACAATGAATGTTTGGGTGGACATTTTTTGTCATAATAAATGCATTTGAAAAATGTGCCCTTGAAAATATCGAAACAGAAAGCCTTGCATTGATATTATTGAGCGCTCAGCCAAATCTACATTTTTGTATGCATTTCTTTTACAGATAAGTGGTATGAAGCTTTAGCTTTTAATTTTCAGCAAATTAATTTTTTTTTGTTTGTGTTTTTTACTTTTTTGTTTTTGTACCTTTTTATGTTTACATTGTATCTTGCATTGTCCTAAATAAAACACAATAAAATGTATCCTTCTTGTTCTTATACATTACTTTCTTTTTATTAGACAGATCGATATGTAGCGATTTTCGGGGGTCAGTTAAAGGACAACACCACCGCTTTTCAATATTTTACCATGTTATTACCTCAACTTAGACAAATTAATACATAGCTATCTTTTTTCAATGCATGCACTTTATCTTTGTACAGCGCTTCATGTATGTGTTAGCATTTAGCCTAGACCCATTCATTCCTTAGGATCCAAACAGGGATGAATTTAGAAGCCACCAAACACTTCCATGTTTCCCTATTTAAAGACTGGTACATGAGTAGTTACATGAGTAAGTATGGTGGCACAAAATAAGACGTGGCGATTTAATGTCTAATGTGTGATGTGTTAATGATCTAATGTGTTGTCCTTAAAGGTGCAGTGTGTAAATTTTTGTGGCATCTAGTGGTGTGGTTGCGAATTGCAACCAATGGCTCAGTTCACTGATCACCCCTCGCTTTTGAAACGTATAAAGAAGCTACGGTAGCCGCCACCGGACAAACATATCATCGTCGGAGACAACTTAGTAAAAAAGTTTGTCCTGTTAAGGGATCTGTAGAAACATGGCAGCACAAAATGGCACAAAAGGGGACCCTCGGTATGTAGATAAAACGTCTCATTCTAAGGTAATAAAAAAATAACGGTTCATTATGAAAGGTCTTTTTACACCCCTGACAATATAGTTTTGTATATTATTTGGCATTTCTGTCAAGAGATTCTTCTAAAAATTACACACTGCACCTTTAACTTAACACATCTCTGTGTTATTTTCGGAACAACACACTCTGTGTTGTTTTAACACATCTTGTGTTGTCCCTTTTATTTATTTGAACTCAAAATCAACACGAAATGACACATTATGTGTTAAATAGGATAACAAAAATGAACGCATCCTTACTTGGAGTGTAAGGAATGAATGGGGCTAGGCTAAATGCTAACACAGACACGACGTGCTGTACAAAGATTAAGTGCATGCATAAAAAATTGGTATGTATTTATTTGTCTAAGTTGAGGTAAGAACATGATAAAATATTGAAAACGGTGGTGTTTTCCTTTAGGGAGGGCTAATAAGCTGGTGTGTGGTGGGCGTTCTGGCGCAATATGGCTGCCGTCGCATCATCCAGGTGGATGCTGCACATTGGTGGTGGTTGAGGAGATTCCCCCATTCACATGTAAAGCGCTTTGAGTACTGAAAAAAGCGCTATATAAGTGTAACTAATTAATAATGTGTTGCTCAGGGTTTTTTTAAAGGACACTCCACTTTTTTTGAAGATAGGCTTATTTTCCGGATCCCCTGGAGTTGAACAGTTGAGTTTTGCTGTTTTGGAGTCCATTCGGCCGATCTCTGGGTCTGACTGTACAACTTTTAGCATAGCTTAGCGTAATTCATTGAATCTGATTAGACCATTAGCATCGCCCTCAAAAATAACCGAAGACTTTCGAAATCATCTTTGCTGCCGTACCATGTGTGCAGCAGACGCAATGATATTATGCAGTGAACCAAGGGGACTATTTTCGGGCGCTGCCTAGTATCATTGCGCCTGCTGCACCCATGGTACGGCAGCAAAGTCCTTGATTATTACGCCAAAATGAGAGTATAGTCCTAGCCATATCAGCCTAGAAAATCACAACTTTTAATTTTCTGTTGGTCTAAGTTCATGATGTAACTGGGTGATTCTCACGAAAACTTGGTTTTAAACATGTCAAGCATGAAAATGTAAAAATTGCTTAAATTTACTTTTTTCCCAGCAGACATTGAAAAACAAAGTCTGGAGTAAATGGGAACATTAATTTAAAAACTTTTACTTATCATTTAACACTTTTTGTAACATAATTTAAAAAATTTGTCCTAAAAAATCTCATTACCGCAACAGTCAGAAAACATCAACACTGACATATTTTTAAAATGACATGACAAACCTGAAAGAACATAATTTGGAGATTCTGCACATGCATTTAAAATCAAAGTATTATGCTTCTATTAATTAAATTAACATTTAATAAGCATCTGTTGCGGTAATGATAATCAAAATGTCGTGTAAGCATTCTGACAAGACAATATTTCAAATTAACTGTAAAAAAATGATCTTACCTGGTAGCCATCTTGAAGTAACTGGTCCATGTGCTTGGTCACTCAAAATCAAACTTTATTAAAATTCTGTATGTGTGCTTAAACTGTTCTCAAAAAGTGTTGGGGAGGATGAGAACATCAGGCATGGACACATCATTTTCCTAATTTTTTTTCATTATTATTATACATGAATATTCAGTAAATATTTTTTCTGTCATCTAAAGTAGTCTAGCAAAACATCCATTTAATTTTTTCTTAATATTTTTGTGTTAATTTGATTAAATTACAACATAACGCATGTTCAAACACAGCCGGACACATTGCGGTAATGAGAATTTCAGCAGAAAATGAGATAAAATTTACAATTATAAATTCTTATGTTGAAATCACACATTGTGCAAGGTAGAACACAGTATTGTGTTAATTCTGATGCTTTTTAATGTTACTATATTACACATTTTAAAGCTAAAATCATTAGTGCCGTGGTGTTTCAATGGTTTCGTGAGAATCACCCAACTACAGAAGAGTCAAGTTTTAAATATGAAAAATATCGAAACTCTTTGGTTATTTTTTTAGCGCGATGCTAATGGTTTAATCTGATTCAATGGATTATGCTAAGCTATGCTAAAAGTGGTACCGCCAGACCCGGAGATCGACTGAATGGATTCCAAAACGGTAAAACTCAATTGTTTAACTCTAGAGAAGCTAAAAAAATAAGTGTATTTTTAAAAAAGTGTCCCTTTAAAGATGCAGTGTGTAAATTTTAGCGGCATCTAGTAGTGAGGTTGCAAATTTAGTAAAAAAGATAGTCTGTTAAAGGCTTCTGTAGAAACATGGCGGCACAAAATGGCGACTTCCATGTAAGGTGTATGTAGATAAAAACGTCTCATTCTAAGGTAATAAAAAAACATAACGGTTCATTGTGAAAGGTCTTTATAAACCACTGATAATATAGTTTTTTATATTATTTTGCATTTCTGTCAAGATATTCTTATAATAATTACACACTGCACCTTTAAATGATAGCTTTCATTCACCATATTCCACAACATAATAAACTGAATTTGAGCTGACATTCCCAGTGTGACACATAAACTCTGACTTTTATGTTTTTTTTATCACTTACTATTTGAGAACTATTTGACATTATCTAATTGGACTGACAAAAATGAATACAATTGTACAGCTTAATGAATTACTAATGAATGTTTGTGTAACATATGTAGCAAATAATCAATACTAACATGTTTGGTGAGGGGGTCACATGGATACACTGTAAAAAGCAAAAGTTGGATCTACTTAAACTTCAATTGGTAACACTTTAAAAAGTTTTGTCAACTTAAATTGTCAACAAATTATTCATTTAAGGTGATAAAATATTTGAAAATGGCTTCAATTGGTAAGCTTTTAAAACTTACAATTTTCACCAAAACTGAGAAAAAGTAAGTTGAAAGAATTTTTATTTTTTTAGGTGTTACCAAAATATTTTATTAGTTAACTTTCACTTTTTACAGTGTAGGCTACAGTGTAAAATAATAAATAATTGTTGCATAATGCCCACAGTGTCATTGTATTTCGTTGGGAACATTTTCTTCATCAGATAATATTATTTATAAGGCAATATTCACTTATTAAAAAGTGGCATAACAATTTTCCAAACAAATACGAAAAGAATAATTGAAATGAAAATAAAAACTGTCATGAGGTCACGCAAATAAATGTAAAAAGAGATAAAACTCCGCATATGGAGGGTTTGACGTTATAAATAAAAGTCACGTGTGCAGACGTCATCGACGCAGCGCATTTGGCCTTATTGGCAATATTTATCAAGCGCTATATCTGAAAAAAGATAATTAAATTTGATTAATAATTACACACGGTTGAGTACGTTTACTTTTTTAACTGTCTATTTCTTAAAATACTGATGACTTATATCTGCTAAAAATTACGTACACGATAAAAGACCCTTGAAGGAAAATTATAATATAGCTGTAAACTAGCTGTTTGTGTTTATTTAAAGTCACTATAATTAAAGGTCAATCGTTTCTAAATGTTTTTAAATGTTGTAACACGAGGAAATAGTAAATGACATACACATACAGTGGCATTATGTCGTCCACGAGGGGGCAGCGTTCACTAAGCTTGAACTGTTCGCCACTAAATCAAAGGAAAAGAGTTCACAGCCGCTCCGGTTGGTCACAGAAAATATGCATAACGTTACTAATCCAGAAAGGGTGACCTTCATCATTCTCCTCTCAAAGGATCAAAGACACTTTTGATCCTCCACAGACACATCAACCGCTTCTGTTACACTTCACCTTTACGTCTGGTTAAGTGTCAGCACAGTGACTGATCTTTAGTCAGACACTGTTGGGTGGTCAAATTAGTATGTTGAGCTGAAGCGTTTGTCTATAATATTAATTTTTTGAATGATGGGTATTGCGTCGTAATAATTAAACAATAAAGTCTTTAGTAAAAATGTGTTAGCTGAGTACACGCTAAAAAAGCTGGGTTATTTTCAGTTTTTTTTACTTATCTTCATTTTTTTTTTTTTTTTTTTTTTTTGAGAAATACTGCACTGAAGAACTTTTTCACAATGCCACAGGTGACTTATAGGAAAGTGACTAAGGTTTAATTTTATCAGTAAGTATGTTCCCATTAAATCTGAACTCATTCCCCGCCAGCCTTTTTTTCTTTTCTTTTTTAATTTGTCCGCCAGCATTTTTTTTGTGATTTTTACAAGTTTCACAAAGTGCCTTCTGTGAAAATTTTCTTCTAAAAATATATAAACAGGCAAATAAACAGACAAACAAAACGGGAAAAAAACGTTTCATCCTACACTGTAAAAAATTGGCTGTAATTATGCAGCTGATGCCAGTAACTTACTGTAGAAGATAAAGACTGAAAATGTTTCATGTTCTGTTCATTTAACTTTGAACAAACTGTTGCCAGTAAATAACATAAATGTAAAATCTACAGTAAGTTATTGGCAGTTAGTTGCCAGTAATAGCAAGTAATACTGTAATTTCTACAGATTTTTTTTACAGTGTATCTATATTTTTTCTCTGCTTATAAACTCTTAAATATGGGTATTTTTCTTTAAAAAATATATTTTTTAAGCAAAAAGCTGAAATAATTGCATTTTTGTAAAAGGAATTTTGTTAGAGGTCAGATTCAGAACGATTATCAAAACATACATAGGGTTTAAAATTAGTAAATAATTTTTAGTATTTTTATAAATTGGGTAAGTGCATCATCTGGTGGATAATCGCGGTATTACAGATTAACATAAAAACTCACGTGGGCTGCGTTCAGCCCCGACAAAACGTTGCACAACGTTTCTTAAACAGAAACGGTGATGCGTTGAACGCCCTGTTTGTGATGACGTAAGAGTTGCAACTACGGTAGCTGAGAGGCCATTCTTTGTGTTCTTTTTTAAATGTTTCTGAAGCCTGATGAAATCGTTATAAATGTGTGATTAATACTGTAAAAGACCCTCAATGTTACAGTCACTGACCTTGCCGTCCAGAATGAAAGACAACATTCCAACTTGAACCCATTGAGCGAGCTGTCTCTTTACTACCGCGTGGTTTTATACATCTTGTCGCTGATTGGGCCGACATTTATGACACACCCACCAAACAAGAGAAAACGCTTCTAAAACCTGTTGCATTCCGTTGCACACCGTTTCCAGGAAACATGTCGTTCAACCCGGAAACCGTAGCAAAACGTTGTGCACCGATGTGAGATTGAACGTGCCTTAGGAACACATTTATTTTATGCAAATATTTTCTCTTAATTGACGAGATAACGAGATAACTCGTCAATGGCGGGGAAAGAGTTAAGTAGCGTATAGACCATTTCAAAAGATGTAAACAACAGTGGTCCAGAAGCACTTCCTGTTTCAGTTTTTTAACACTAGATAAACATTGGGATAAAATAAACCAACAGAACATATAAACCTGAATTAACTAAACTTTAAAAAAACATCTTAAAGATAATGATATATGTGAAATAAAAAAACTGTCACAAACTGTAACAGGATGTGTTTCTGGACCAGTGTTGTTTGCATCATTTGAAATGGTCTATAGCAGGGGTTCTCAAAGTCCGGACTCCGGTCCGGATCCGACGGGAACTTGATCCGGACCCGCGTCGACTTCATATTACAAGTGCATTAATTTCTAAGTGATTGATTAAATGTGTGCATTTGCTACTTTACAAATGCATATTAAACTTGTTAACCATTCGTTTAGTTGTTTTTCTTTTTAGATTTAAGAGTATTTCTGGTCCGAAAATAAAACGAGTTTTTTTTTTATTTCCTGTGTGACAGTGTAGCACTGCCATCACACCCAGATATTATGCACAGCTACTTCATGTACTACGGCTTTTGATCAGTAAGTCCTTATCAATCTGAAATCACTGTTGGTTTGAGTCGTTTAAAACATGCATTTGAAAAAGCAACACTCGTCAAACATAATCTTTATACATATTCTTTATTATCATGAAAATACCTAAAGAGGTTTGAAGAACAGCAATATAAATATATCCTTAAGACATTTCCTGGAGCTGCGTGTGTCTGGTTCTTCGTCTGCAGCGCATATTGAGTTTCTGCACGAGAGCGCCGCCTGGCTTATGGATGTAGCGGCATTTCACCGTAATTCATTTAGAAGCAAAGCAAGCATCATCAGCCAATTTATAGGTGCACCCCTAATTTTGGTCAGTGTCTCTGCCTACCAACCACACTTTTTTGCCATGGTTTATGCATCTGATGGAGAACAAACTGTGCCATTTCTCTAATTAGGTTGCTCTGTATTTTGCACCTTACTTTTGGCATATTTCTTGTGTTTGTTTAATTTTTTTTTACTTTAAATGCAAAATACACTTATGTTTTTTCCAAACTATTTGTGTTGATTTGTTATATAAACAATTGATTTAAGTTTTTCCGGACCTATGAAAATTATGAGAATTCCGATTTGGACCTTTGAATGTAAACTTTGAGAACCCCTGGTCTATAGTGTACAAAATATGAAACATGTAAAAGAATGGACGCTGCACTCACTGAAACGCATCTGCAAAGTTTATTGACACAGTCATATTTGACTCACACAAAACAAAGCTTCATAAACTTATCACAAAAAAATAAAAAATGGGTTTGAGCCAAAAATCGAATGCCACAATAAGCCGAGCCCCTTTTCATACAGAAATCACTACTGACCTCATTGACTCTATGAATCATTGATTCATTTAACAGCCCTTAATTGAACCCTGGGAAAAAGGAATCATAACGTTTTGATTCAGCTATTCATTTTGGTCCCACTGTTTACCAATGGGTAATGAGTGAACAAAACACACTGACAAACAGAAAGAAAATTGTATAGAATAAGAGAAAGCAATTTTCATAGTAATAATAAGATAAAAAAGGTTTAGTTTTCTTAAAAATATTCGTATTTCATCAATATTCAAATTTATTTAAGGTTGGGGTGATCATTTATGCAATCCCTGGTTACTTCACAAAACATCATACTTTTTAAACAAATACATTTTTGTGCCAATGTACTTATATGGCTGTTTTATTACATCATTTGATTAAAAATAATAATTTCAAAACAGAAAAAGCTAATTTACCACAGAATCTGCAACACACATCAGATTCAACACATCGTACTCTACACGCGGTACATAAATAAAGTACATTACAGGGTCGACGACAAAACTGTGGCGCATCCGTAAGGACTGTTTGTCCCTCTCTAGGTCCTCAGTAAAACGACACCGCGCCAATGTAAAATAAATAGTCCCATTCTGTAGCGATTTCATTACAAGCATTTAAATTACAGAAATGTTATAAGAAAGGATTAGTACAGTTATTTAGACACGATAACTTAATTTTGTCCAAACGTTAACAGAAAGATGATGTTATAGAGGGGACATACAATACAATCACATTTCATAAAGTGACAAAAAACACAAAGATTGCTCTTATTTTACACTGTAAACTGTGCAAAAGATATCATTAGAAATATACAAAACTAGGGGAGAAAATTCTTTAAGGGAATATTTAGGATTTTATAAGTAACATTTCAAATTGATTTCTAAGGAAAGTGCGAGGTTTATTTCACTTAAATTGTGCAAATGTCAATCAAATTACGAAAATCTTTGAAATATCGGGCCTTCTCCAGAGAGTTATAAATACACACCTTTACACCAAAATACATTGCCAGTGAATTGATTAAAGAGCTGACACTAAAGGAGTATAAATCCTGTTTATCTTGAACCAAAAAAGCTGTTTTTGATCATTTGTTGCGAAGCCCTAGATGTACTTCTCAGTCAGTATGGCTTGTGTGGATACTAGAAAACCAAGACAAATGTCAAGAAGTAAAAACTATACAATCATACATTTCGGTCCAATAATTCAGAAAATAAAGCAATAAAGCGCTACAGAAACACGTCAGATACAGCTATATTGTAATAGTTTCCTCTAATTACCATAAATTAACATTCAAAGGTTGAATGACCACTCAAACAACATAGACATGTAATAATGTGTATTGACATGGCCTGAAGAAGAGCTGGCTAATACTAATAGCAGCATGAATTTAAGCGCCAGTCGTCACAATTGCTTTACACAAGCTCACTGGCTAGTTATGAACAATATTAGCCTGCATTGTTGTTTAATGATAGTACTCAAGCCACTGACATCCAACCACACATTCACACATTATTGTGTCTCTTTTGCTTATTTGCCATAATTGATGAAATGTGATGTGGAAACATTTGCGCCTGTTCCAGCTGTTTGTGTGGGAATCTGATTTGGCGTTTGATAGAAATTGATTTTAAAGCTAACATGCTGTATTATCTATTGCAT
Organism: Misgurnus anguillicaudatus; assembly: GCF_027580225.2. Classification (NCBI taxonomy): domain Eukaryota; kingdom Metazoa; phylum Chordata; class Actinopteri; order Cypriniformes; family Cobitidae; genus Misgurnus; species Misgurnus anguillicaudatus. The sequence continues at coordinate 11,151,147 of NC_073339.2, read as the reverse complement.
CAATATAAACAAGGCTGTTTTTAAGACTATGAATTTTTGTAATAAATTGCAAAAAATATTTAATTAATGACCAGCACTTTTTCCATTACAAGTATTATTTTATATGTATAGAAACAATGATAATTCTTATTATTAATGTATTTTTTTCTTTGAATTTATTTTTGTATTACACTATGTGAATTTCTAGGAGGAGTCACAATGCAAGAAATCTTAATGGTCCTAAAAAGCATTTTCTTTTTTCTGCCTTTTCATTTAGGGACATTTACCTACACAACTCACCTGCAAAACCTGTATACTTTAAAAAATAAAGGTGCTATAAAAGTGACCATGGACCACAAAACCAGTAAAAAGTAGTATGGGTGTATTTGAAGAGTTTGGTTCCAAAACACAATAAATCCATTTTGACTAATTTCTGTAAAAACGTGTTTTTTATACCAAGAAAGTGACAAGATGAAAAACACTTATTTCTGTTACAAACATTAACATAGCATTTTCAGGTTATAAAAACCATAAAATGCATAATTTGATTTTCAAAGTTTTATTATAAAACTGATTTTTTCCCCAATTTTTTTCCCCAAAATGCTATAAATCTATTGAATAAAAATATAAATGTGCATTCATCTTTGCCATGATATATTCATTTAGTTGACTAGTGATTAAAAAATAAACATTAATGGCATTAATCCAAACACTTACTGTGTCATATCAAGAACACTGTCATTGCTGCTGTCACCCTTGGGACGTCGTCGCTGAATTTTTTTGACAGCGATCAGCTGTAAAATGTTTTGGTCCTGCTTGATTTTCGTTGACTTTGAGTAAAATAATGGAAAGTTTTTCATAAGATCCTCTGGAGTCAATGTGTTAGCATGACAGAAGCTTGATGTTGTCGGGAGAACAAGCAACAGACGGCATTTTTCCTTCGCTCGAGTGCCTCTCACGTAAATTATTCATATTTGATGGCTTACATTTTTTCCCACCACAGATTTATTAATGCCATCAAAAGTATTTTGGTTTTGTTTGTTTGTTGAACACGAAGTACAAAGTAGATGAGGAAAACTAGGATCCGGTGTGTATTCAAAGCGGCACCATTGTTTGTTTACAATGCGTGGAATGGTGCGCTGTGATTTGTTGAGCGGATTTTTTGCATTCTGCAGAGAAGGAGGACTGGCATTTATTGCGTTTTGGGAAAAAAGATGACAGAATAACACAGCGGATATCGGATGTTGCGTAAAATGAAGAATTTACTTTTTAATACTGACCTGATTCAATACTGAATTTGGCGGTAAAATTTTTTTTTAAATTGAGTTTATCGCATTTTGGAATCAAACTCTTCATTTGTTGCGATACATTGTATGGGTCAAAATTTATCATTAGGATATTAAGTTCTATGAAGATATTTTGTACAATTTTTTTTACCATAAATATATAAAAATGTATTTATCATTAGTTATGTGTTGCTAAGGTCTTCATTTGGACAACATAAATGTGAATTGAGAACCCTCAGATTCCAGATTTTCAAATATTGTCATATTATAACAAACATACATCAATAGAAAAAGCTAATTAATAGCTTACAAATGATGTATAAATCTCAATAAAAAAGTCCCTCATGACTGGTTTTGTGGTACAGGGTCACAAAAAGGTTCTTGATGTCACAAAAGAGTCAAAGTGATGTCACAGAAGAGCCATTGTTGGTTCCTAAGACCCTTGTAGTCAAAGGTTCTTAAAAGAACAATTTGTGAAACAGAAAGGTTCTTCTGATGTTAAAGGTTCTTTGTGGAACCATACAGCCCAAAATGGTCCTTCTATGACATTGTGTAGCACCTTAATTTTTAAGTGTGCATACATTCATACAAACTTCATTAAACTTTCATGATATATGGATCTGCTAAACATCCTTCTGTGGACATAAAACAAAGAGGACTTTCTAAACCTTCATCGTCCAGATTTTTGGACACAAATACTATTTACTTAATACTCATTAGGGCTGCACAATATATCCTTTCACCATTGCGTATGCAATAGTCACATCATAGAAAATTCAGAGCATTTATAAACAAATTCGGATGCTTTTACCAGTGTTGCACTATGAGAACGATTTTTAAACGGCAGAGAGAAATCACATATTTTTGTGAGAAAGCTGAAAAAGAGATGCAAGGCGGAAGTAATTCCTTTCAAACAGAGCTTTTCAAGACATCTAGTGAAGTCATCCAGTATTGGTCATATCGCAAAACCCGCCACAAAATATTGCATTGTCCCCCTATATAAGGCTGCATGGTATTTGGGGGGATACGTTGCGATAATGCAAAGTTTGTAAAAATGATATTGAAATATATTTAAAGCTAAAAATTATATAGCCAACATACGTTTCGCCTTTTTTAAGCATCACTCATCACTTTTTGAAGTATTAAAGTCATTCAACTATTGCATACCATTATTATACATTTTGCGATATGGAAATTGACAATATTACATGTATTTTGGTATATCATGCAGCCCTACTACTCACTATAATTTTCCCAGCACCATCAAAGATTAAGTCTATATTCCAGCTTTACAACCCATTTACTTCTTTTCCGACCATTTTGTTTTTCATTAAATTTCATTGTTAGCTATTTTCCCACTGCAAGCCATTTGTTGTATTTGTAGTCGTATGTACGACAGAAATATGCATGATCTCAGCTAATCAAATATCCTTGACAAACGGCTCTTTTATTGGATAACGCCTTAAGGCTGTTTCCCCCCTTCCTAGATTTTGCTCACCATGTTTCAATTGCTTTTGCAGAGAACACAGATCCCACACATTCAAATCAGCAGTCTGGAAGAAGTTCACAGTAAATCAGAGTTTGATTAGTCTGGTGTAGGTCATAAGATGAGGTGGTAATTATATTTTCCAGTGACGTCGGATCAATCGAAACGTACAAAATTAATGTCTTTATCCGGACGGAGTTCCGCAAAACGACTCGTTAGTTAATCGTTCCGGTATATAAACGCTACAAATCATATCATATTAATCCCTCCATAACATCCGGCTTGTTAAACACCCGCACGCGAAATTATAGCGAACCATTAACTGATTTGACCTATACGCCAAAGCTTTAGATTACGTGACGAAACATCATCAAACAGTCGTCTACAAGGGCGCAGAATGATTAACACGGCATAAAATAGCTGAGGTATGAAAGCACTGTACCTTAAATCTGTTTTTCTCAGTCGAGCACAGACAAAAATTGTGAGACACTGAGGCGTATAAATTTTACCGGCAACTCTGACCAATGTAAGCGAGACTCCAAAATGTAACATCTTATGCTATGAACAACACCAAAGCAGTCTCTTATGGCTCACAGAGAAATGCGCAACCTTTAACATCTCTCAGCGTGTCACCTGAACTTTGCTGAAATGCTTGTTGATGCTTGATTCTGAGCAGCAGCAACGTCGCTGGTTACCATAGCAACAGAGACCTGCGCCTAAAATACAGAAGACCTCCGTGAACGAATGCCTGAGCCTCGGAGGTTTAAGGGTTCAAAAGTCATTGCCATGGAAACCGAGACACGAGCGGTGCCTGGAGAAGTCCCTGAACTGTGACATCACCCTCTCTTTAAATATCGATCTATTCGAGATCCTTAATGGCCCTTACGATGACGCGGTTCGGAGCCCTAAGTGCTTCGATAGGTCTTTATGATGTCTTTGATTGCTCTCCTGCAGATTGGACAGCTCGCGTTGGCCATCTTTTTCAGGCGGAGGCCACAGGTGTAGCAGAGACACATGTGTCCGCAGGCGTAGATGACCGTGTCCACTGTGTTCTCGTAGCAGATTGAACACTCGTCCGGCCATGAACCCGAGGCAGATGGGAAAGTGGGTGACTTAGGGAGGCTTATGGGCGAACTGGGTGTTGTTCCTGTAAAAATGACAGAGAGATATAATTGCGAGATTTAGCATTAACTTTTTTAAAAAAAATTAAAACAATCACTACAGTCATTTTTTTAAACCTAAAATTAATGTTAAAGCAACACTAAAGAGTTTTTGCTCTTTGGTCCCCCTACAGGTTAGAAGCGGAATTGTCCACTGAAACTTTTTTGGAAACGTTATTTTAAGATAAAAAAAACTCTTTAGTGTTGCTTTAAGTATTGCATAAAAACACTGTAACTGTATACTGTAAAGCAAATATTTTTTCAGAAATTACTTGTAGTTTAACTCTTTCCCTGCCAGCGTTTTTTCAAAAAGTTGCCAGCCAGCGCCAGCTTTTTTTTCATGATTTTCACAAACGTGTAATGTCTTCCCGAAAATGTTCTTTAAATATATAAACATACAAGAACAGATCCTCTCCACACACACAAAACCGTTTCATCATACCTTCATTTGTTCTCTTTTTATCACCTCTCAATTATAGATAGGTTTCTTTAAAAACACCAAATTTTGAGCGAAAAGCTGAGATAATTCAATTTTCTTTTAATAGCATAGTGCATTTACTCCGGGTTCAATCCATGACCTTTAAAGGGATAATCCACCCAAAAATGAAAATAATGTTATTAATGGCTCACCCTCATGTCATTCCAAACTCGTAAGACATTCGTTCATATTCGTAACACAGTTTAAGATGTTTTAGATTTAGTCTGAGAGCTTGTTGACCCTTCATTGAAAATCTATGTACGGTATACTGTCCATGTCCAGAAAGGTAATAAAAACATCATCATAGTAGTCTATGTGACATCAGTGGGCCAGCCAGAATGTGTTGAAGCATCGAAAATACATTTTGGTCCAAAAATGAAAACTTTATTCAGCATTGTCTTCTCTACCGCGTCTGTTGTAAAGCGCATACGGGAGACTAAAGTGACGTGACTGAAGTGACGCGGATGACGTGTTATCCTCAGACATGTTTGCGAAGTTTTTTCCAGACTTACAGCGCACGTCTTCCTCAGACTGTAAACGAAGCCCGGGCGCACAAAAAAACCCCCAGCTGGGGCGCACAATATAACACGTCAGCCACGTAATACGACATCCGCGTCACTGCAGTCACGTGACTTTAGATGCAGAAGAGAAGACAATGCTGAATAAAGTCGTAATTTTTGTTATTTTTGGACCAAAATGTATTTTCAATGCTTCAACACATTCTAACTGACCCACTGATGTCAAATGGACTACTTGTTATGACCTTTCTGGACATGGACAGTATACCGTACGTAGATTTTCAATGAAGGTTCAATGAAGTTAACAAGCTCTCGGACTAAATATAAATCATCTTAAACTGTGTTCTGAAGATGAACGGAGGTCTTGTGAGTTTGGAACGACATGAGGGTGAATCATTAATGACATTATTTTCATTTTCGGGTGAACTATCCCTTTAAAAACTGCTAATGCAATGCTCTACCAATTGAGCTACATGAACACTCAGATACATTCAGTATTTTGACAGAAAATATTAAAAGGTGCAGACCTTCAGTAGAGTTGCAGAAGGAAACGGAGCAGCCCCGATCAGTAAGACTGGGTTCTGGACTTCCACCACACAGTCCATTGGGTGAGAGGGGCGAGGCAGAGGGCGACCCCGGGCTAGATGGGTCACGAGCATCACCCAAGAAACTGGAGCCTTAAAAGATAAAAACAATACACCAAATGTCCATTATATTAATAGATATAGGCTTGTGATAGATTTGTGTGGCATGATGAGAAGGTGAAATGCAATGTTAAACCCACAAAGGATCGTGCATGTGGATTTAGTATAACTAAATGTGCTAAACCACATCTACGTGTTGTATTTGTGAATTTTATGGGGGCCTTGGTATAGGGCTTGCATAAGTCCAGGACTGGAGTAATCGGAATCTGAATGTGACAACTTTAAATATGACCTGAAAGTCATTAACAGATCATGCAACCTAACTTGGAGCCAGCATTGTACTAACTTTATCTGTGGAACATTAAACAAGTTATTTATAGCATAATTCCCAGCATAATTTTTTTCCAAACAATGAAAGTGAATGGTGACCACAACTGTCGATAAAAGGTGACCTTAGATTTGGCCAATAGTGAATATGTCATACTGACTACTTTTAAAATACTTTCAAAGTATCATTCTCACTTTTATTGTATGCAAGAGGGAAGCACAAACATTATTTAAACATGTGACCCTGGACCACAAAACCAGTCATAGGTCACACAAGTATATTTGTAGCAAAATGATTGATTTTTTTTAAGGCAAAAATCATTAGGATATTAAAGCAACACTATGTAGTTTCCATGTAAAAATGACTTACAGCTCCCCCATGTGGTTGAAAAGAGCAACAGTGCCTGGTATCAGACACTCTTCTGCAGGCAGGGGGAGGGGCGGGGCTGTGTGCTCTACCCTCCACCGCCACTTTCAGAGTGTGCTTGTAGCAGCTAGGAGGCTGCTCAGGTTGCAGCAACAGTACAATTTGTCCAGTTAAAAGTTTTTCTATCACTGAAATAATTTTAGAGACATTATTTAAAGGTAAAAAAACTACATAGTGTTGCTTTAAGTAAAGATCACGTTCCATTAAGATATTTTGTAAATCCCCTACCATAAATATATCAAAAAATTTATTTCTCATTAGTGATATCTGTAATATAGTAATAACTTTAAAGGCAATTTTCTCAATATTTAGAAGAGCAGCGAGTGAATTAAATTGAACTGAACTTATTTCTGCTATACTGACTCCTCTGAGATATAAGCGTTTATGTAAGGGAGAATTGGCTGAAACGAAACTAACTCCGCTTTTACACCGCCATCGGCGAGAGCGTCAAAGTGGCTGGAAGTCATTCATTTTCGATGAGATCCGGCGGCGAGCTCCGTCGAGCAGCGGCGCCGCGCGTCATGTACGGTGTAAGCGTCGAGGAGAGTTGAAATCATTTCAAGTTTATGGTAATGAGCTATGACGCATTTCGGCGGTAACCAATCGGAAGGCAGAAACGTTTGGCGGCAACCAATCGGAAGGCGGAAACCTCCGCTTGAGAGGAGATCCGGCGGCGAGCTCCGTCGAGCAGCGACGCCGCGCGTCATGTACGGTGTAAGCGTCGAGGAGAGTTGAAGTCATTTCAAGTTTATGGTAATGAGCTATGACGCATTTTGGCGGTAACCAATCGGAAGACAGAAACACTTGGCGGCAACCAATCGGAAGGCGTAAACCTCCGCTTGAGAGGTTTCCAGAGAATGCATTCGACCGTCAGAGCGTCCACTACACACTAAGCTTACCTAAAACCCCTGAATTCAGGATCCTCTGAGGTGTACGTATAGACAGTTTCAGCAGTAACAGCATGAACAAAGTAATTCGTGTAACAAACGTAACTTCCGGTAAACTTCCGGTAAACAAAGAATCAATAACAACAAAGTCCTTTTAGAGTAGTTTGCCCTAGGGCGATACTTCCGAGTTGTATCAGTTGCGGTATTGCGGATTGACGAGATAACTTGTCAATGGGGGGAAAGAGTTAAAGGGGACATATTATGAAATGTTTTTAAGATGTAAAATAAGTCTTTGGTGTCCCCAGAGTGCGTATGTAAAATTTTAGCTCAAAATTTTGTAGGTCTGAGCAAAATTGTGCCGTTTTGGAGTGGGTCCTTTAAAATGCAAATGAGCTGATGAAATGCGAACACTGATCGCAATGATGGTGGTTTGTTGCAATTGAAACTCAATTGTTCTGTCAATAATCTCTCTTTCTCTCTGCACTAAATGGCGGTGAGGTAGTTGGATAGTGCAGATTAAGGGGCGGTATTATTGGAATTTGCCTTGCTACCTACCTCACAAAACAGGCGAAATCTGAACAAACTAATTTTTCACATGCTTCCAAAGAATGGCTTTCCAAAACTAAATTACTAGGTTGATCTTATTCACGTTTTCTAGGTTGATAGAAGCACTGGGGACCCAATTATAGCACTTAAACATGGAAAAAGTCGATTTTTTTGACCCATTTAAGGCATTTAACCAAAACCCCATTGATTTCGGGAAGACTGAATCGGAAGTGCTAACATGCTAACTAGCTTCTGGGTTTTGCCTAGAAAAATACATCACCCCTGCCGCACCCTTTTACAAATGATCCAGTGATATTCCCCAAGACTTTATATCAATGTATGCTATTTGTATGTGCTTCGTTCGTATGTTTTACAGAATGTAAACCCTACAACGTGATCCTCTATTAGCGCGGAGACTCTTAGCGTGATCCTTTTGAGTTTAGCATGCCATTCCACCTTCCCATCATGCCACACAGAGACACATCATAAATCCCCTTGTCCAGGCCACAGCAGCTGGCCCTGGATCACAAGTGCCAAGCCTATTTCACCGCATCTCAACCAGATTAACAGAGACGCTAGAACAGCCGTAGAGAGACAGACTTCAAAAACATAATAGAGAGACTCTGCTTTCTCTTAAGCCCTTTGTCATGCTGAAAATGAGCACTATGTGACAACATGGCACAAAGTCTTTTCTATATTGAAAACAGAAAGGTACTGAAAGATGCAAGCTATTTGTTTATATGAGTATGAATTTCTCTGAAATATTAGGGGAATAAGCTCATTGATAGAGGTTTTGTTCAAGGTATCTGTTGCTTTAGTTACTTCTATCAATTTGATTTTCATTTGGCTTTGGAGCAGTTAAACCTATCCAGGGGGGAATGGCTTTGATTAAAATTCACTTTAGCTGCTTTACAACCTCTCTCTTCAACTTTACTGTGTCTTCATTTTTACATTTGCTGCCACCTACACCATAGGAAGCAAACTGTGGTCGCTTTTGGTTTTATTATAGTATGTGGACGTAAAAAAATTAGTAACGTTTATAATCATACTATACTTCCATGATCCCATAAACATTTGTATGGGCTGGTTTACATTTATACATTTGGCGAACGCTTTCATTGCGAGCGACTTAAAGTGCATTACAAAGTCTACAGTCTAAATAAAAGCTACTGTCTGGATAAAACCTGTTTCATAATCACAAATCAATCACGCCCACTGTGTATCGTATCAGCTGCATCTCCAGAGAAGCAAAATATATATTTAGCCTTAATTGTTTTCAGTAGGAAAGCAAAGATGACACGTCAGGGCTTGCTGACGTGGTTTAGCTTTTGATTTGTTATCCTGCTCGGGCATAATAAGACAAGTGTGACTGTTTTTCCCGTGAATTATGGCCCTGTTAAAGACTTTTATTTTCAACCAATCAGATCAGCAGCCATATCTGCCACTGAGTGAGGCATTGTGACCTCTTAATGGCATTACTGGGAAAAATCATGATGACTGTAGCCACCTGCAATGACAGATAAACTGTGCTGGGTCAGCAATAATATTTGAGCTAGTGTTGGGCGATATGCCCCATTGTGAGATCATCCCATCGTCAGCCTGTGAGATCGCCAATAAACAATAGTATCGGGGGGCGGGGCAATAGTGTACTCATTTACATATTTGTTAATTTTACTCGTTTATTTAAAGCCAAAACAAAAAAGAAGCTTATTTACTTTAAGGGCAACACTTTCACGACCTCAACTTTCTTAAAACTGATGCCATTTATTCAAGCGCGTCTTTAAGCCCAGTTGCTCTAAAAAGCCCAGGGAGCAGGAACAACACACTCGCTAATTGTTAATGTGAATGTTTTTTTAATATCTTGGCTGGTGCTGCGTCTTATAGTCAGGTGCACCTTGTAAGTCAGTATGAATTAATTTAGACACTTATGAGGTAAGAGACAACATAACCATCTACAGCCGCGAAAGTCCGCTATATGCTGCTCCTGTATTTATGTAATTCAATGGAATGTGGAATGACAAGTATGCGAACTTCACGCTAGTTGGCTTGTTCGGGTTAATTTAGCCTGTTCAACCTTCCAGGTAAGTTCTGTATATATGGTTTATCATTTAAATAACTGATAATATTACTTTTAATGTACAGACATCTATTCAGCCTGCTGTTCTGTTTGCAATTGTTTAGTTGAATAACTTGCCTTTCCAGATTAAATGTCTGTTCTTCGGCTTGGATTTTGTGAAATCATTTTCTAAATCAACGCGACGTATAGTCCACTGTGACTTATATATGTTAGTTCGTCTTAATGACGCATTTTGAATGATGCGGCTTATACTCTGGTGTGTCTTATGATGCGTTTACACCAGCCGCGGTAGAGGCGTAAAGCGCGAGTGATTTCAATGTTAAGTCAATGTGAAGACGCGGAGGTCTGGCGGTCTCGCGGTGTGGATGAGGCATTTGACGCGGCGTGGAAGACGCGATTCCGCCTCATTCGCGTGTCTAGTTCGCACTAATGCCGCAAATTGAGCACCTGGGGCGGTACGTGCAAATGGTGCTTTTTGTGCATTTTGTGTTTGACGCAAATTGGCGGCTGACGTCATAGTTGAAAAATTTGAACTTTGCTGGAATTTCGCGCCACGTTAACCAATCAGGAGCCTGCTTGCTGCTGTGGCGGCAGCCCTGCCCAGAGTCACTCATCCAACATGAAGGAACGCTTGATATTGTCCGTGAGCAGTCACACGGAGCTATACGACACAAGTTCTTATTTCTATAAAGACAGGAATAAAAAGGACCTCGCTTGGAAGAGTGTCAGTGAGGACATCGGGCATCCTGGTAAGTTGTAATACACACTTCACTTTTGAGTCACGTGACGTTTATCGACCCGGGCCGTTTAATTCCCCCCTATAGTAAGGTTACCAAATACAAACCGGTAACTCTCTCAATAAGTGCACAATCAACATCAGTCATCTTGCAAATAGACAACCGCATAGCACTTGCCCCTCCCACAAGAAGTGGATTTTGCCTCTGACGCATGTCAAATGCATTGAAACTGTTCAAGCGGCAAACTAGGCGCGGTAGACACGATTTTGACGCCTGAAACGCTTGGTGTAAACGGAGCCTTATAGTCCGGAAAGTACGGTATATAGTTTTTAAGACGCACTTTTACTTTGAAACTAGCGCAGAGTTGCATTTTGCTGAAAACACTAATTCTTGTTATGACTCGCATGTACTGCATAATATGTTAGTAAAAATTAGAAAAAAAAGTAGTGATAGTAGCATAAAATTCAAAAACTTTGTCTCTCCTGTCGGATGCAAGTTTTGCGGTGTCGATAATAATTGTATGGCTGGCAAATAGAATCAATATCTAATCGTATCATGATGTAACGCCCCAATTTAGTCTAGAGTTATATCATTTAATACCCTACCACAGAACAACATGCTAACAACCACTTAGATTACTTTAGCAAGTGCATATCAGACTTTGGCAATTAAACCACTAGTGCTATGACAAGCTTTGCACAGGCAATAGAGACGTTTTGACCCTAAATCATGAAAGAACAAAAACACCAGGCAAAGAAATTGAGAAAAATACATGAGAGAAATGTTCTCAAATGAAGTGTTAATCGCCCACTCGCCTCTTCACTTTCTCATTTCCTTTCCCTCACCGCATGCTAATGAGACGAGTGAGCATGTTAGTGTACCACTGAGGATGGAGGGACGATTCTTGTAGGGAGACAGACATGTTGCAAAGTGCACACGGAGCTAACGGAGGTCACAGACCTCCCACACAAACTCCTGATACTTCCTGTTTTTAGCCGTTTACGTTAATGCGTTTGCGGGCCTGTACTTTGTCTAGTTTAACTTCGCAGGTGTGTGGGTAAGACCAAAAGAGCTGTCTGTTATTCTGAAAGGTTACTCATGTTTGTCCATTTCTTACTTATTTGTATACTATGGAATTTATGTGATCTATACAAATAGTTGAAATTTGTATAAAAACAGGCTTTTTTATTAATAAATGAGATTTAGTGCAAACTTTGTGGGGAATTTAACTAGGAATGTTGTTGTTGCCATTGCATATTAGGCTGGAAAAAGAGAAAATGATGACAAGTCATGTATATATCTAATTTAAAGTTGCAGTTCGTAAAGGGCTCGTTTTAGTTGTGCGTAGGTCCTACGGCGTAGCCGCGACGGCGTAGGTTCCGCGTCGGTTTTCATTTATACTTTTGCGTCGACGTGCAAACACACGCGCAGACCCGGGTAGGCAGTAACCACGCGTGTAACCACAGTAGCAGCGCGAACGCCAAAGAAAAAGAAACTTTGCAAGTAAAGCCACAAACGAAGAAGAAACAGCAACTTGTGTATAATTTGAGAAGACCAGCAATGATGGATGTAAATAAACAGCGACTTTTGTTGCAGTTTGAGTTAAATCACTCCTCAACTTTGCTCATCTTTGTTTTCACCATCGCAAACAGAAATACCTATGACACAGTTTTTTAACCTGACGGGAGGGGTTCTGGTGGACCAATCACAGTGCTTGCGGTCCGCGTAGAACTGACGCGCTGTAAAAAATTTTGCGAGGTGCGCGTCAGGCTACGCAGAGCTACGCACAGGCTACGAATAGCCTACGCAGGTAGCTACGGCGTAGAACCTACGCACGACTATAAATCGCCCTTAAGCCTCTCTATCGCCATCTTGGTTTGAAACATAAATTGCTGGTTACTTTATATATTTATCTTTAAATGATGTCAAACTGACATTTCCAATGAAATTGTCCCTGATTTACAAATCATAGTTGACCTCAGAACCATTATTTATAGCTTACCGTACCAAATTGCGTTTTATACCGTATTTTCCGGACTATAAGTCACACTTTTTTCATAATTTTACGGGTCCTGGAACTTCTAGTCAGGTGCATCTTATACTTTAAAATTATTTCATATGAACCAAGAGAAACCATTACCGTCTACATCCACGAGAGTCCGCTCTATGCTGTTCCTGTATTTATGTAATTCAATGGATTCAGTGATGTAGAATGACTTCGGGACCATTTTGAACTTGATTTGGCTTGTCGTGTTAATTTAGCCTATTCAGCCTCCCAAGTATGTTCTGTATGCTATTGTGTATTATGTTAATAACTGTTTATGTTACTTTAACATGTACGGACACCTATTCAGCCTGCTGTTCTTAGCTATTTTTTAGTTGAATAACTTGCCTTTCCAGATTAAATGTCTGTTTTTCGGCTTGGATTTGTGAAATCATTTACTAAATAAACGCGACGTATAGTTCAGTCCGACTTATATATGTTTTTTCCTTTTAAAAACGCATTTTTGACTGATGCAACTTATACTCCGGAGCGACTTATTAGTCCGGAAAATACGGTATGTCATCATACGTTTTTTTAACCACAAATGGTTTACAGCTGTATTTTTACTATAAGAATGTAGTACAACATTAATTAAATGCTTACCCAGAATCCTCAGCTGCGTGACAGCACCGTGCAGTCCAAAAAACATCCAGAGCGGTCGCGAGTTGTCCACACACACCTGCATCCCTACATTGGCGCCGTTGTGACTCAGAATGACTTCCCCTTCCTGTGTAACCAGAAAGCCCAGTATATCACCACTCTGCAGGGTGGTGGGCACCCTGCACACGGCCCAGAATTCCTTGCGGTCAACCAGTGCTTCTGGATTGTAAGGAAGATCGCTAGGACGGAGCACCGCCGGGTCACATGACGTCACACCGTACGACAGGGATCCGGATCGTGCAGAGCTGGACTTAATGACTTTGATGAAGATGGTTTCGCCGATTTTGAGTGGCCGATCGGTGAAGACCAGCGTACGTTCCTCGCGGCCGTGTTCGGACCGTGCCACCGTCTGTTCGTTAAGGGTTTTTATGTGGGCACCTCTGAGCTGATGGAAACGTAGGTCACATTCCAGGCTGTGAGGAAGCAGTGTCGACTGCTGGGAATTCATGGAATTTTGAGGAATCGGACAGGCGACAGGGGCGGGAGGGAGGCGGAGCCTTGTGTCATCTCGCTGGGAGTTAAGATCGCACAGGCTGACGGAGAGACGGGAGGTATCCGCTTCACGTCGTAAAGAGGTGGAGCCACGCACTGTGGTGAAGGACCGTGGGCGAAGAATGTCTGGAGGGACGATTTCACTGTCTGTGGGGCAGACGCAGAATATATAGTTAGTAGATATACGATTAGGACAACATAGTATTTGTGTTCATGAGATGGGCTAAGCAAATCTGTATGAGCTTGTTTTATAAGTTTTTTTAAAAAAGAAAAACACCACAGTTTTTCAATATTTTACTATGTTCTTACCTCAACTTAGACAAATTAATACATACCTATCTTTATCCAATGCGTACACTTAATCTTTGTACAGCGCATCGTGAATGTGTTAGCATTTAGCCTAGCTTAGCTGAAGAAAGCTGTCACCCAGCTGAAAAAAACAGCTGGCATTTGGCGTTGTCCAGGCGTTTTCAGCCGCGTTTAAAAGTTTTGGTGTGCACAACCCCTTAGGATCCAAACAGTAATGAATTTAGAAGCCACCAAACACTTCCATGTTTTCCCTATTTAAAGACTGTTGCATGAGTAAGTATGGTGGCACATAATAAAAAGAGGTCGAAGTGCTGCAAACTAAGTGCTCTTCCGCCATACAATATAGTTATCTTTTTTATCCGCTTAAAAAATCGCCACGTTTTATTTTGTGCCAGCATACTTACTCGTGTAACTACTCATAAATAGGGAAAACATGGAAGTGTTTGGTGGCTTCTAAATTCATCCCGGTTTGGATCCTAAGGAATGAATGGGGCTAGGCTGAATGCTAACACACAGTTTAAGTTGAGGTAAGAACCAAGTTAAATCTTGAAAAGCGGTGGTGTTTTCCTTTAAGGGTTTTGGACTTGATCAGCTGGTCAGAACACCATCCAGTACCACACTGTAAAAAAGTTGGTTCAGCTTAAAAAGTAAGTTACCTGGTTGCCTTAAACATTTGAGTTAATTCAACTTAAAATATTAGTTGACAACAATTTTACACATTTTAACTAATATTTTTAAGTTAAATTAAATAAAAATGTAAAGGCAACCAGATAAGTTATTTCTTTAGGTTGAACCAGCAAATCTTTTTAACAGTGCGAGCAATAAACAAATAAAAAAATCTGTCCTTAAAACTCGAGTTTGCCTCTAAATGAGTACTGTAGCGTTTTGAGCTCACATAGACAACGTGTAAATTTGATGCGTTACTATTTTAAATTGCTTGTACTACGGAGTAATGAATAGGTGTTTCCAAAATGGCTACCAGGGAGTGCCTCTTCACCATTTATACCAGTTAGCTTAACAGGTGCCCGAAATAGAACGTTATAGTAATGTAATAGTAGCCTTGCATAGTAGAGTATAGCGATCTCAACATACCCCCAATGCTTTTCCAGCCTGCCTAAAATAGTTCAAAATATTATTGAAATGCTGTGCTAGTGAGGTGTTGCGCGTACACCAAATGTAATGCCCCGTTCCAAGTAGCCTAAAATAGCGTATTACAGTAGTTTAAAGGGAGGCTAGCTATAGCTTATCATAGCTCAGCACTCAAACCAGCTGAATACTGTGGCCCTTCCTTTCGTAACTGATAGCCCAGCTGGAGTGTGCCCTTGTATTTAGACCCCATCTGTGCATTCAAAGACATTCAGACTCCAGACAAAGATATTAATATTAAAAATAGCCTGTTGTGTTAATTGGCTTAATTGCTATATAAAACCACACAGCATGTCAGGGTGTTAGACTTGACCAGGTCTAAAGGAACAGTTCTGTCAAAATTTCTGATAATTTACTAACCCTCATGACATCCCACATGACAGCTCCAATGCATACATAAAGCCAACACAATCCCATTGCAATTCATACATGCACTATATTGCCAAAAGTTTTGGGACACCCCCCAAATCATTGAATTCAGGTGTTCCAATCGCTTTTAATGCTTCATCATACCAAGACATTTTGGAACAATCCCCAAGACCCAACTTTGTGGGATCAGTTTGGGGATGGCCCCTTCCTGTTCCAACATGACTGTGCACCAGTGCACAAAGCAAGGTCCATAAAGACATGTATGAGCAAGTTTGGTGTGGAGGAACTTGACTGACCTCATCCCAATAGAACATCGTTGGGATGAATTAGAGCGGAGACTAGGAGCGAGGCCTTCATTAGTCTGACCTTACAAATGTGCTTTCAGAAGAATGGCCAAAAATTCCCATAAACACACTCCTCCTAAACCTTGTAGAAAGTCTTTTAAGAAGAACTGAAGCTGTTATGGCTGCAAAGGGTGGGCCAACTCCACATTAAACCCTATGGAGTAAGAATGGGATGTCATTCAGGTTCATGTGCATATACACTCACCTAAAGGATTATTAGGAACACCTGTTAAATTTTTCATTAATGCAATGGTGTATCGGTGTGGGGGATGTTTTCTTGACACAATTTAGGCCCCTTAGTGCCAATTGGGCATCGTTTAAATGCCATGGCCTACCTGAGCATTGTTTCTGACCATGTCCATCCCTTTATGACCACCATGTACCCATCCTCTGATGGCTACTTCCAGCAGGATAATGCACCATGTCACAAAGCTTGAATCATTTCAAATTGGTTTCTTGAACATGACAATGAATGTAATAAAATGGCCCCCACAGTCACCAGATCTCAACTCAATAGAGCATCTTTGGGATGTGGTGGAACGGGAGCTTCGTGCACTGGATGTGCATCCCACAAATCTCCATCGACTGCAAGATGCTATCCTATCAATATGGGCCAACATTTCTAAAGAATGCTTTTAGCACCTTGTTGAATCAATGCCACGTAAGATTAAGGCAGTTTTGAAGGCGAAAGGGGGTCAAACACAGTATTAGTATGGTGTTCCTAATAATCCTTTAGGTGAGTGTAAAGGCAGATGTCCCAAAACTTTTGGCAATATAGTTTATTTAACGATGTAGTTAATTCATTCGACCACATTCGTATGTTTTGTACGATTTGCTTTCACCTCTGTGACATTGGGGTTGGGGCAGGGGTTTCATTTTTTCAGACGATGGGTTTCATTATTGTTTTTTCCTTACAATCGTACGTTTTTGTACGATTCATTTCGTACAATTTTATACCACTTAGCCGACTGCATAAAACACATAATTCGCTAAATAAGCTCAAAATATGAATAATTTTTTACTAACAAATGTTTCGTTTTGCTAACCTTACGCATGCGTACCAAAGTTTAAGTCTGGTGAACTCTGACCTACGAATTAGTTTCTTGTGGAGACATGTGACCAGTAGAAAATCGGTGTTCATGGCATGACTTTTCTCTCTACTGAAAGGCAAAGATGGACAAATGGCGCACTTCATGTGGACTTTCGGTCTCGTGGTCTTAAATTGCGCGTGCTCGCTTAGTCTACGAGTCTGTAGGGTGTCCCATCTGTCATTTTTACGCCCGAAGTGTGCTCTTTGGCACCCCCTTAATGCGGTCTTCGGCCAAGCCCACACTGCAGCAGGCTTTGCGCACTTTACCAACCCAGAAGTCCTTGCAAAAGAGCAATCAAACCAATCAGACGACGGAAGGGAGGAGTTCACACTGATGGGCAACTTCTCTTCCTATTTCAAGGATGACTCTTACGAGTCTGTCCCAAAATACGATTCCGGTGCGCCCTTTTGGACTCGCGTCAAGGGTCCCTAAGGTCTGCACTACATGATGTCATGTTTTTTACAGTGTAGCATCACTGGCATGAGAGGGAAAGTTGAATGGTTAAACAGAACCGAGCGGAAGGTGAAAGAAACAAAGATTGAGGTCAAGAAGTGTAATAGAGGAAGATAAAAGGAAAGAGAGGCTATTTACCTCCATAAGGTCTCTCTCTCACTCCACATCTCTACCTCTTCCTGTCTTTATCTATCAGCAGTGACCGCCGATTAACTCTTGTCACAGATAAACCCTCTTAGACCCAGTTACAGCTCGTAAGTGTGTCTCAGGATACAACAGTGTAAGAGACAGGATCAAGAAAAAAACTCTCTAGATCTATAAGGACGTTACTTATTTTCTGTATCTGATCTAGCGACACCAAAGTCATTGGTTAGACTTCCAGGGGCACACAAACCTAAAGTACCATTAAATGCACAGCAAGTCGCTTTGAATAAAATCATCTGCAAAATGCAGTATATATTCCTATAACAGAAAATAGTTTGCCTATAGCTTTGCTGATTATACACAGAGCTAACGGGCCAACAAACCACTATAATGCATGCCGGCTCATTCCCCTAATGATACTACAGGCTAATGTACAAACATAAAGAAGAAATATCTGTGACAGTACTGTATGTCTCTCTATCTATCTCTCTCTCTTTTCTTTTAGAAGAGTCAACATAGACTTATTGGTATGATAGAGATTATTACAGTATCACTAAAGCATGGAAATACTTGCATAGTAAAGATATGGTAAGGAAATGCAGTATAATAAATGGACTAATAGCTTGGATATAGTAAGAAGTTGGGTGCTATAAGAAATACAACTCCTTCACTTCTGTTTGTGTGTGGTCTTGTTCTCACAAATTCTCTGAAACTTTGGCAAAGTTTGGAAAATGTTTTTCCAACTGGATGTCACAACACTGAGATTTGTATCTACAGTAGATGTTACTGTCATCTGGCTATCATTATAGATAGACGCTTGCTTTATGCTAATTCTGTTCCTATGAACAAAAAGATCTGATTTGTTTGGCTAGTACTAACTGTTTTTATTTTTTAATGTCAAATCTTTGACATATTCTACCGATCGATAAACTCACATCTGGAGTATTTTGCCATAGCTGGTTTACTTTATCTATTTATCTGATGCTATTTTCTAAACAGTTGTGTTTTATTCATTATGGTGGCCTTTTACGTACCATCATGGATCTATGCATGCACAGTGCTTAAGTGAAATGCTTTGCATCTGCTTTGTGATCTTTGTGGTCAGGTGCCTTGCATTACAAGATCTAGATGGTTTTACAGTGGACAATATGCACATTAAACATACATACTTAGAAACAAAGCAATAAAAAGTTATATTCTGCAGCTTATTTTTTTAAAGGTCCATTAATTGATATCGGTTTTATGGTTAAATGTTCCAGAAGAGGTTGTTTTAGTTCAAATCTTTCTTCTTTCCTGAGTTCTTCTCTTATTTTATTTATCCATTGTTTTGGCCGGGGGACAAAAGGCCATTTAACATGACATCACACACACACACACACACACACACACACACACACACACACACACACACACACACACACACACACACACACACACACACACACACACACACACACGCTTAATGCACATTTTCTATTTGGCAGACCTCTGAGTCCAACCCATCTTACCGGCATAAATGAATCTTACAGCAGATCTTGCGTCACGGTAAGATAAATGAATCTAAGGACGCACAAAGACAATTCCCAATTCTATTTTGGTCTCTGATTTCCATTTACGCATTTGGCAGACACTTTAAACTAAAGCCACTCATAACGTTGATTCTTTAAAGAACATTTACTGGGAGCTTCAAAACATCTTGGAAAGAAAAAAGTGCTAATAAGTGAATATTACACATAAGAGCACGATAGCACTGTAAAAAATTATATAAAATCAACATATATTTTTATTTTACTTTAACATAACAAATTAAGTTAAACAATTTCAACTTGTTTTTTATTAGTTTTGTCAAAACTTAAAATAGTAGGTTGAATTAACTTAATAGCCAAAGTTGTTTTCAAGGAAGTTTAAAGCTATTTACACTGTACACCCAACAAGAAAAATAAATAAATATTACTGTAAAACTATGAAACAGTAAGTTACCTGGTTGCCTTAAAATTTAACAAACTTAAAAATATTAGTTCTCAGCAAAGTTTTTTAAAAATTGTTTAACTAATGTTTTTAGGTTGAATTAACAAAATTTTTAGAGGAAAAAGGTAACTTAAATCTTTAGGTCGAACCAACTTTTTTTTTTACTATGTGGAGAGTGTGAAGCCTTTTAAGTATGCAGTAACCAAAGCACCAATATTTCTGAAAGCAATTTTTAAAGTAACATTAATAATTTGACATATCTTATTTATCTGAGTTAGGTATTTTGACTGCACATATAAAATCCATTTGTACACACTGTTAAAAGTTGGATAAACTTAAAAATGTACTTCAATTGATAAACCCTAAACCCTAAAAAGGATTACTCCATTTTCTAAAAAAAAAAAAAATCCTGATAATTTACTCACCCCCATGTCATCCAAAATGTTAATGACTTGTCTTGCACCAGTCGTGCGACGCGCCAGCCCGACCTCACGTAATGCGTCATCACGTCAAAAAGTCAAGGTATAAGAAACTACCACCCCAGTGTTTACAAGTGTGCCGAAAGAGGACGGTTCCCATGTTCTTGTATGTGGAATGATACTAATTAATGTCTTTGTGTCAGTTTATTGTTTATAATGGTCTGCAAATGTGCGTGAGGTCGCGCTGGCACATCACACGGCTGATACAAGATGAGAAGTTTTGGTTGCATATTTTTATTTTTCTTGCCAAAAATGACAATCGTTTCGCTAGATGAGACCATTATGCCTCGGTTGGGATTGTTTAGAGCCATTTGAAGCTGCGTTGAAACTGAAATTTAAAACTGTGTTGAGGTCTAATAATAAGTAAGGAATAATTGCTTTGCGTGTCATGCCGCATTACCACCTTGGGTGGACCGGAGTCAATTATTACGCTTATACTACGGTTACCACAAACATTGCTCTGGTGCCTATTTTTAAGACATTTGGCAATTTTGGTGTCCGGTTATCGAAAAATAATGCATACCCGTGGAACATTTCTCAACCAATCAAAATCCAGCATTCAACAGACCCGTGGTATAAAGTCTATTAAATTGAGAATTTTTTTTCAATGTTTTCCTCAAAATCTTAATTTGTTCTGGAGCCTGGAGGTGGAGCCCAAACACCAAATTTAAACGTCTGATTTAACTGGCTTGTAAGTTAAATATAACTCATTTTGTCGGTGTGAAATCGAAATAACACAGAAATCAAAAATGAATAGTTAGTTATATCTTTAATCTTCCCTTGAAGGCCCAACAGTCTGCTCAGAGAAAGCTGTCAATTACAATTGTCAATCACACCGACACGCCCCATTTCTATAGCATCAAATTACTAGCCAAAATTAAACTTATCACAAAAATGAACAGTTGAACATACAGTATATCAGCGTGATACAACTACCTTAATAATAAATTTTAATTTTATTGGAAGTGTAACTTATTTTTTATTTTGACCTGAGTCCCGTTCGTTTGAATGGGGAAAGCGGGGTTTATGACTTGTACTGCAGCCAGCCACCAGGGGGCGGTCAAAGAGCCAGCAGCTTCACTTTTCAAGACGTATGAGGCACACCCGGGCTAAACCAACCCAGGATTGTGTGAAGAGCCTGTAGGTGACATAAACGCTGGGGTGCGGCTCGGGATTTATACAGTGAAGCCAGGATGTAGAGTAAATAGGATTAATTCAGGCATTTTTGTTCAACTGACCTGGCCAAATTTGAACATTTGCTTGTTTATTTTACTATATTGCTGATACAGATTCAATCAGTCTTCAATCTGTCTGCACTTCACATTCATAAACCTTAAAAAGCAACCGTCACAATGCCCCAAAATTTGCATACAGCGTCCGTTTTATATCCTAGAGTACATCTAGGCAAAGCATTGTAATTATAAAATGAACTTGAGATGATAATCAAACTGTATCTTAACTGAAGGAGAAGTGGAAAATTTGAAGGAGGGGTAAGAGAGCGTTGATGCCAAGATGTCTGTGACCGCCCGGTGGCAGCTGCTGCCCCTCTAATTACCCTGCACCTGCTCAGCTGCCGGTCGCCATTGGTCCTCTCAAACAAAGCTGCGATTCGATTGGCCGATGCCAAACTCTAATCTCTTTGAAAACAAGAGACTCTTTAAAAAGGCAGTTTAGATGTTTTTTAGAGAGGATCTAAATCCAAACGAGCACATAAACGTCCCACTGCAGCGAAGGGGGCGCAGCTGCTGAGACAAAAAGCTAAAGCCCGTGGTTTTGTCCTTTTTTGTCTTAGGTGCTGTTTTGGTTTAGCACCAGGGTCCAGCACCTGTTAGGCTAAACACAAAAGGCAGTGGAAAATAAGCAGATGAGGTCTCGGATAAACAAAAGCCGCTCTTGGTTCAGTCAGAAAGAGCCCGGACAGGAACGAAATGGCCTTAAATGGAAGTGCGCTTTCTAAGCTTTGATTTGCGAGTTTT
Organism: Misgurnus anguillicaudatus; assembly: GCF_027580225.2. Classification (NCBI taxonomy): domain Eukaryota; kingdom Metazoa; phylum Chordata; class Actinopteri; order Cypriniformes; family Cobitidae; genus Misgurnus; species Misgurnus anguillicaudatus. Next base: position 11,129,120 of record NC_073339.2, on the reverse strand, counting down.
AGCTGCAAGGCACTGGACAGGATTGTGCAGGATATGATTGTTTTTTATCAAGCTTTTCATGCTGATTTGTTTGTTCGCTTTATACTGTAGATTTTATTGGGTTTTAATTTAAGTCTCAACTTATAATATATGCACTGGCGTTTAAGGGCTTTTGCATCTGAGCTCCTCAATCATCTCTCTTATTTCTTCTCTATTATTTAAAAAAAAAAGTAAATTCTCAATAACAGGGCAGTGAGATGTATTGGTGCCTGTGTTGTATGTTTAAGAGTAACAGTAGGGGGCAAGTGAGCGTGTTGGCATTATGCCACCCAGGCTGTCGGCTCTCTTTGTTAGGAATAATGGCCACGCATGCAACACGTGGACCCACTGACAAATGATCTCGGGGTCACGAAAGTCCCTTCCTTGAGGTCATTCTTCACTTTAACTCTCAAACAAACACGTACGCGACCAAATCATGTTTTTTTTTTGCCTCGTGTGACAAAAATGGAAACAAAACTGACCCTATTAACTGTAGACATGTACATTTCTGCTTTTATTTTGCCAAGTTCATGTTGCTTTGGTTATGTTGGTGAAAATCTTTTATCTAAAGGTCATTAGGTGCTTTTCCTATTAAACGAATTTCAATATTTATCTGCCGACCTTTAACCAGATATCATACAGAGCCAATCCAATTAATTTCTAATTGATAAAGCTATGCATTTTTTAATTGAATATTTTTTTAAAATACGCACATTATGAAAGTAAAATGGGTGACCGACAATGACTACCCAGACAGCAGATGAATCCAGATCAGATCCGCGTTGAAGTTGAAGTTAGCGGCTCCGGTGTGGATCCGGCCCAGAGTTGTCTGCTGCCTGGTTAGTAATTTGGTGATATGTTGCAATGGTTTAATACAATTCTAGTGTTTATCTTATACTAAACCCTATCTGGGTGATTCTCACGAAACCATTGAAACACCACGGCACTAATGATTTTAGCTTTAAAATGTGTAATATAGTAACATTAAAAAGCATCAGAATTAACACAATACTGTGTTCTACCTTGCAAAATGTGTGATTTCAACATAAGAATTTATAATTGTAAATTTTATCTCATTTTCTGCTGAAATTCTCATTACCGCAATGTGTCCGGCTGTGTTTGAACATGCATTATGTAGTAATTTAATCAAATTAACACAAAAATATTAAGAAAAAAATAAATGGATGTTTTGCTAGACTACTTCAGATGACAGAAAAAATATTTACTGAATATTCATGTATAATAATAATGAAGAAAAATTAGGAAAATGATGTGTCCATGCCTGATGTTCTCATCCTCCGCAACACTTTTTGAGAACAGTTTAAGCACACATACAGAATTTTAATAAAGTTTGATTTTGAGTGACCAAGCACATGGACCAGTTACTTCAAGATGGCTACCAGGTAAGATCATTTTTTTACAGTTAATTTGAAATATTGTCTTGTCAGAAGCTTACATGACATTTTGATTATCATTACCGCAACAGATGCTTATTAAATGTTAATTTAATTAATAGAAGCATAATACTTTGATTTTAAATGCATGTGCAGAATCTCCAAATTATGTTCTTTCAGGTTTGTCATGTCATTTTGGAAATAAGTCAGTGTTGATGTTTTCTGACTGTTGCGGTAATGAGATTTTTTAGGACTAATTTTTTAAATTATGTTACAAAAAGTGTTAAATGATAAGTAAAAGTTTTTAAATTAATGTTCCCATTTACTCCAGACTTTGTTTTTCAATGTCTGGTGGGAAAAAAAGTACATTTAAGCAATTTTTACATTTTCATGCTTGACATTTTTAAAACCAAGTTTTTGTGAGAATCACCCATCTAGTCCCATTCGACACATGCTTTTTTTGACTCATGCCTCAAAATTACACCTCATAGGCTAGGGAATAAAACCAGGCTATTAACTCATTAAGTTCATTCTATGTTGTTTTGGTCAATGACACAGGCACATTTTTACCCCTTAAAGCCATTAAGCTGGCCGAGCCAATGCACAAAAAAGCCTATTTAAATTTAGCGTAAGGGATGCTGAAATTTCGCACACCGGGACTCATACTCAGGAAACATGACTGTCTGCGATGTTTTACCGTAGCTCTAAATATGTAGATGTTTATCTAGCAGTCTATAAACTGATCTGAAGTGCTCTGCCTATATATAAGACAAGACAGCCACACCTTATCAGCTTCCATGTTTGGATGTCCCGAGGCTTTGGTATGAGGGAAATAAAGGAAAAGGGGAGTTCTAAGTTTGGAGAAGGGACACGAGGACACTCAACAGCAGGAAAGGGAAGGTGTTCTGTTTTGGAACGGGTCACGCTACATATTCCCGCCACTCTTCCCAGAACTTCCTGTTGGTGTGATCTCTCGAAAAACATAATTTGACCTCTTGACTAGCACTTCTTTACCGGATTATTTTTTCCTTGGGCTTACAAAGAAGCAGAAACACTGTCAAATAGCCAAATGGTGCAACATCTGTTGTTCTAATTTTTTTAATTCGTTCCACCCCAAGGCAGTCGGTCTGCCAAACAAACACAATTACTACTGTTAACAGCCATTATATGTCTATTAGCGCAGAAACAACCCCTAGTTGCACTCATTTTGAATTTTCTAGTGCATGTGGATCATATTTTGTAGGAGGGATATTTCTACATTTACGCATTTGGTAGATGCTTTTATCCAAAGCGACTTACAGTAGTTTATGTGCGTTTCATAGGATCAAACCTATGCTGAAACAATCTTCTGACTGTAACTGAAAACACTTGACAATTTTTGTCCTGCTATTCACTTCTCGGACATGTTCTGACCGTCATCCATCAAGGGTTCGTGCGCTAACAGAATAAATCCACAGTCATTTATTAGGTGTACGTCCTGTACACAACATTGCATTCCACAATTACTGCCGATTGTCTTACGAAATAAAAAGGAGAAGATTAATAGCACTTGGAAATAAACACAATTTAATAAATTTAACTTCAAGTGATTTCAGTAAAAATGTATGAAATATATTTGAAATGCTACACATTTTACATACTAAATTATTGCAGCTGCCTTTAAATGTTGAGTTAATTCAACTTAAAAATATTAGTTGACACATGTTTACACAACTTTTTTGAGTTAGTCCATTTTCTTGAAAAAATCCAGATAAGCATGTCATCCAAAATGTTGATGTGTTTCTTTGTTCAGTCAAGAAGAAATTATGTTTTTTGAGGAAAACATTCCAGGATTTTTCTCATTTTAATGGACTTTAATGGACCCCAACACTTAACAGTTTCAATGCAGTTTAAAATTGCAGTTTCAAAGGACTTTAAACGATCTCAAATGAGGCATAAGGGTCTTAGCTAGCGAAACTATTGTCATTTTTGACAAGAAAAATAAAAAATATGCACTTTTAAACCACAACTTCTCGTCTATCTCCGATCCTGTGACGCGCCAGCGCGACCTCACGTAATACGTCATCACGTCAAGAGGTCACGGATGACGTAAGCGAAACTACGTCCCAGTGTTTACAAGTGTGGAGAAAGAGGACCGTTCCGACGTTATTGTATGTGGAATGATACTAATTAATGCCTTTGTGTCAGTTTATTGTTTAAAATGGTCCGCAAACGTGCGTTTCATATATGTAACACGTGACCTTTCTATGTCACTACGCAATTACGTGAGGTCGCGCTGGCTTGTCACACAGCCAGAGGAAGACGAGAAGTTGTGGTTTAAAAGTGCATATTTTTTATTTATTTTTTTTTGCCAAAAATGACAATCGTTTCTTAAGTGTTGGGGTCCATTAAAGTCCATCAAAATGAGAAAAATCCTGGAATGTTTTCCTCAAAAAAACATAATTTCTTCTGGACTGAACAAAGAAAGACGTCAACATTTTGGATGACATGGTGGTGAGTAAATTATCTGGATTTTTTTAAGAAAATGGACTAATCTTTTAACTAACATTTTTAAGTTGAACCAACAAATCGTTTTTACGGTGATCAAATCTGAGAGATAAGGAAATTGTAACTTTTACAATTACTAATTACTACTAATCCCCTGGGCGATTTTATATATTCCTTTAGAATTGTTGCTTGCCACACTGTACAATCAAGATCGTAGTTAAGTCCATGTCACACGTATGATCTCAGTTTCCATCAATGTCAGACTGTACGAGTTTAAAGACTTTTAAAAATCGGATGCACGCAAACAAACGCATCTGTACACTGAAAAAAATGATTCATTGAATTTAATAAATTTTTTAAGGTAAGTGGTTGCAATCAATTTATTTAAGCTACATTTAAACAAAAGTTTTATATTTTATTTTACTTTACTAATCTTTTTTGTTTAAATGTAGCTTAAATAAATTGATTGCAACCACTTACCTTAAAAAAATTGATTAAATTCAATGAATCATTTTTTTCAGTGTAGTTTTACGCCATCGATCGACGATGGCTTAGCGAACACGCGCTGAAGCGAAGGCTAGCAAGCCGAAACAACATCTAGCGTTAATTTTAATCATGACATGTCTCGAGCAGACAAAGAAGAAAAATGAAGGAGAAGAGTATCTGGGCATTTGTATATCCACCTCGCTCTTTTCGACATTTGTCTGCGTTGGTTTATTGTTGTTGGAGTAATTGCGTCATCGGGTTATGAGCTTCTATTGGTTCTTGATCTGTTTTTCAAACAGCAGGATAGTGTCAGTGCCAGAATTTGGTCGAGGAATATTTTGTCGAGATTCCAGGAATCTTTTAGGATTTCAAAATTTGTCCCAGACAGCTAAATCGTGGCTGAAATCTCAAAGTGTGCACTTTAATTGAAAAGTTTACGAAAGACTGACAAGTCATTTAGTTAGGTTACATCAACAGTCAAGTTTCAACGCAATAGATTCCGAAATGATGAATCTTTCCGATGACTCGTATCACAGACTTTAGCTGCCTTTAGCCTGGCTAGCGACTCGAGTGCATTTTGGAAAAGGGTGGCTGAAGGCTGGTGTATTTATTAAACAACATTCCAGCCTCACTGCATTTCCAAATGCCTTAGGGGACGACTTCATCACACTACTGTTATATTTTGGCACCCTGAAAACCACACTACAAGAGCTAAGTTCAAGGTCCGGCTAAACACTTAATCACACGTTAAGAAGTCGTCTGCTGGACTTGGTTTCTAGCTGCAGGGGTAGTAAAGAGCGTTTGGATGTTACTGGAGAAAAAGGGAAATCTGAAAGACGAGCAAGTTACGAGTATTTACACGTACACAGCCACTGCTTGTGGCTATATTTTTTCTTTAAGTGTTTTAACAATAAGTAAAAAAACTGTTAAAAATCAGGAATTTGTTTCAGTGTCTCTACAGGCTACTTTCTACATCATCAGGAAATTAAGATTGACCCCATTCATTTTTTTAATAAACATGTTAATTTATCAAAAATAAAATACAGAGTTTATTTCTCTGCTGACATCACCTGGCACTATATAATTTCCAAGTGACACTAATCCAGTAACAATCCTTTAACAAAGGAATTAACTAAAAAACACCTGTCAGAAAATAAGGTCAGAAAATGGTCCCTAGCTGTCAGGGGGCGGTACCCTTCAAATACACATTTAAACCCTAAAGAGGTTAAATTACTACCTCAGGGGTACATATTGATAACCAATAGTGTATATTAGTACATCAAAGGTACATATTGGTAGCAAAGAGTGTATACCTCAACGGTACATATTACCAAATGTATGCATATATGATACATATTAGGACCTTTTTAAAGGGTACTGCCCCAGTGACAGCTTGGGACCATTTTTTTCTGACAGTGTAAGGTGCAATTCTGCAAGTGTAAAGTGCATATGACATTTATACATCACAGAAGGGAATTAAAATTTCATTGACCAGAATAAAATTGAAGGATAATAAATTAAAGCGTCAAGTTTAAATCTTTGAAGGACAGAATAGATTCGTTTATTTGGAGTCATAAAATAATGTCTAATAAATCATAAGTTGTGGTGTTTAATGATTTATTAAATGACAGCTTGGATAAGACTCTGCTGTCTCGATATGCATGCATGGCAACCGTAAATTCAAATTAAGGGCATGTTAGTGTGTGTCATAAATCTAGGCATGTTATTCAAGTAGACAACCCTCAAATGAATTCACAGTAAAGGCTGTGTCATAAGAGTGGGTGTGCTTGTTTGTTATTGCGCAAGATGTGTGCACTGTATTTGTGCGTTTCAAAGTCAAATGTCTATGAGAAAGTTTTGACGTGTGTTTAAGCCCGGGGCACTCGAAACGCAGTTTCCCAAGATAAGAAAAGCTAAAATTACCAGCAAGAGTTTATGGCGTTTGTACAAATGAGTCATAGAACACTGAAATTCATCTCTAAACCTCATTCTATAAAAGATTCACAAATGTTTTTTTCTTCTTAAACAAGGCTGTATTAATTATGCACAGGAAAAACTAAACTTTAATATGAAGTTAACGTCTCTAATCTATAAAACTTTAATCTCCAAAATGGCTATTTTTCATAAAACTACAAAATTAACACATTGGGCTATTTGCAGGTTTGTTATTCACAGATAACAACCGCTCAAATCTATCACTGTAAAAAATTACTGTAATTATGCAGCTGGTTGCCAGCAACTTACTGTAGAAGATAAAGACTGAAAATGTTTCATGTTCATTTAACTTTGAACAAACTGTTGTCAGTACATAACATAAATGTAAAATCTACTGTAAGTTACTGGCAGCTAGTTGCCAGTAATACCCAGTTATAAGGTAATTTCTACAGACATTTTTTACAGTATAACGCGCGGTAACCCGGATGCTGCAAATCATTTTGACAGGTACAGTTTAATATTACACAAAATTAAATATAAATATGTATTTTAATAACATATATGACATCATATTTACAAATTATTAAACAAAATAGTGTGTTTGTGAAATTTGAAAGTCTTATCTTAAAGGTGCTCTAAGCTAATTTACGCGTTTTAGACCATAAAAATTTTTTGTTACATAGAGCAAACATCTCCTTCTGCTTGCTGCCTGTCCACTGATCAAACTGTAAAAAAACGCGATCTCTGTAGACAGCCCAGGCTCCACAAACTGCAATAAAAACACAGTGGCCAAACCTACAAACAGAAACCATAACAAAGTGTTCCAGCCAATAAACGACAAGAAGGATTTGGGGGTGGGGGTTGGGCGCGTTCATGAAAGCATGGATGGGAGGGGGAGGAGTTAGCTACGCTCCGTTGTTTGAAAACAGTTTAAACATAAAAAAGTGACGTCGCACAGATTCGCTTAGAGCGCCTTTAAAGGTATTGCGGAGGATTTTCTTTTTCCGGGTGGATCATCAAGACTATTGGTCCTCCTAGTTGTCAATCAGGAGTGTTGCACAATTGCATTTTTTTAAAAAGTGGAGAATGCGGTTCTTTTCTAAAATTCGAGAAAATCCTCCGCTACACCTTTAAAACCAACAGTAAATGAGTTTTCCTCGCGGAAGATCTGTAAACATTAGCTAATAAACATTCAGTAAACATTAGCTAATAAAATATTTAAAATCAATATTTAATGTTTCTTACCTTACTGATGAGGTAATAAGCAGGATTATGTACAGGCAGCCAGTTGTTATCATGAAATAAGGCCCTTCAGTGTCACTGTCTGGGCTTATTCCTGCGATAACAATTGTCTGCCTATACATTATCCCTTACATAAAACACTGAACATGAATTAATGCATAAGGACTGCAATATTAAAAGACCAAATGAAGTAAATATGAAGAGTAGGCTGCTACGTATAAGCAGGAAAAGGTCATCAGATGTTAACTCATTCCCCGCCATTTTTTGAAAAGTTGCCCGCCAGCATTTTTCACAAAAGTTCACAAAATGCCTTCCAGGAAAATTTTCTTCTAAAAATATATAAACATACAAATATTTCAAATAAAAAAGAACAGACCCTCTGCTTTCAAACAAATAATAAACAAACAAACAAAACGAGAAAAAGGTTTCATCCTATTTATATTTTTTCTCTGCTTATAAACTCTTAAATATGAGTAAAAATATTTTTTATTAAATTGCATTTTTATGAAGAATATTTGTTAGAGATCAGATTTTAAACGATTATCCAAACATACACAGAGTTTAAAATTAGTACGTAATATCGTTTTTGCTTCAGTTTTTTTATAAATTGGGTAAGTTTGCCATCTAGTGGATAATCGGTATTGCAGATTAACATAAAATTTCATCAGGAACACGTTTTTTTATGCAAATGTTTTCTCTTTAAGCGACAATAAGTAGGATTTACTCCCATCTAGTGGTGAAATTGTATTTTGCATTCAAACGAATAGTGCTCTCTAGGGCTTCGCTTTTCCAAATGCGTGTTGCAACTACGGTAGCCGTTATTTACTCACTGATCTCCTTGTCCGTTTCAGCTGGGGAAGCGCGTTGGTATGCTAGTGCTTTTTGTCCCTTTCTGCTATTATAGTTTATCAATACGGCGGAACGACATGGAAGCCTCCTTGGACTTACTCGTTCATTGTAAGTAAAGAGAAGAAATTCTAAGTTTACAAAAAAAAGTCGGATCACTCACTGGCAGAGGTCATTTGACACCAGCAAGGACATATTTATGAATAAAGACATTGATTTTGATTAATAAAACACTTAAAACCCTACTTACTGTCCCTTTAATTGATGAGATAACTCGTCAATGGCGGGGAAAGAGTTAAAGGTTCTTTATGGAACCATAGTGGCATCATGATTTTAGCATTGGCTTTATTCACCATTATCACACAGTACAACATCCTGTAAATTGAGGCATTACACGTCACATGTCAAAGGGAACCAAAGACTTAAATGTCCTTGTAGCATAACCACTCCAGAAGTAATGTTTGATTGAAATCCAGTATAAGAGCTCTTTTGATCATATGCTGCAGGCTCTATGCACTCACAATCCTTTCTTAGAAAAGAAAATATTGCATAAGCACAGACCGACCCACCGTGAGGAAAAAAAAGGAAAAATGACTGGACATGTGCGCACACACATAAGCATATGCATGCATTCTTTAGTTCCTGCGTGGCACTGGACTGTCGAACAACACAGATTCAGTGGTGTATGTCAACGCTGGACGTTGTGAGGCAGAAGCACAGATAAAATGACTCGCGTACGCACCGCCGCATGTAACGAAATGCATCCCACACAGCAGACAGATAGCAGATGGGGAGACTACCCTCAATTGCCACGGAGCTCAATTAGGATAAATGGAGCTATCTCTGGTGTGTGTGACCTGCTTCTATATTTAACCTGGGGGATGACAGCATTACAGCCTGGTACACATATATGCGTGTGAGATGTGAATGCCTCACCCCTTCACCCAACGCACCAACACCCCCAATCAGACACACGCACATACGTCGGTACTTCAAAGCGGGGTGTGCGGTATCCCTTTATGTATGAGCTGAGATGATTTACTGCGTATATTTAGACCAGGAGCTATTCTGGATCATGCACATCATAAACAAAAAAAATGAAAGTTTTTGGAAGTAATTGTGGGTAGTGGTTATAAACCCACCAGGAATTTGTATAAAAAAATTGTTGGCGCAAATATGAAAATTATTTTATAATTTATTTACCGTTATGCGGCTGTAGATGTATATGACTTAGTTTCTGCAGTTGTGAGCAAACAAATAATATTAAATATTTATTATATTACTGTACAGTATATAACCATCATGTGGGTTAATATATGTGTTTTAGAGAAAATTATTCATATTTTGAGCTTTTTTATGGGGCACAAACACCAACCATTTGCGCAAGTAGATTAAAGAGCACCTATTGTCCAACTCACATTTTTACATTTCCTTTGGTGTATAAGTGTGTATCAGTACATGTTAATCATATGCAAAAGGTACAAACCCCAAAGTAAACGATGACGCAAGTTATCGTCTCCAACGTAAATCTCCTTTCTTTAACTACAACAAACACACGGATTGTAGGCAACCGTTTACTTTCTGGGATTGGTGATGTAGACAAGACCGACATTATCATAATTCCTCCCGCTTCGGACTTACAGCTTATAAATTAAATCCCGTTAGCAACCGAATTATTTCGAACATGGTAAGAAGCATCACATTTCCAGGTGACATCAGAGGTATTCAGACCAATCCGAACGTACAGGGGTGCGATTCCCGAAAGCATCGTTAGCCAACTACTGACGTACGTTTCGTCGTTACTGACAAAGTTCAACGATTTGGTGTTTCAAACGAACATTCGCAAGTTGCATCGCAAACTTGTGTGGTTTGAACGACAGCTCTTTTCCTGTCGTTAGAAGCATCGTTCCTTGTTACTATAATGTAGTACATGTAGTACAATGTATATCCATCATTCTAAATCTATTAAAATTTAATTTTACGTCTTTAGGTTTGTAAACAGAATTAAAGAGCTGCATTTGAAACTGCGTATGTGTGTAGCTACGAGCTTTAAGACCCTGGGGAATCCCTGGGAGGAGTGACGTATGAGACTTGCGCATTAATTGAATATCTTGAAAATAAACAACAGATAACTAAATCACGATAACAAAACCAGTCTTCCGATGCAATATATGTTATTTACAGTAATAATCTGAAATTAAATCGATTTGCACTGATTAGTACTTCACCTCCCACGTGACATCATCATCTATGTTGTTAAACCAACATGGTTCAAACAACGAATGTGCGACAAAGTTACTATGCTTTCGGGAAACAGTCGTGACAAGGTAGTTCGTTTATCCAACTATGCATCGTGCTATGTTGGTTCAGCAGCAAGTTACGCCGTTGTTCAGGAAAAGAGTGAAATCTGGAGCTACAAAAATGTACGGTATGTGGAAAATAATGTGTTTTTAACCATAAACCACGCAAACACATTGTATAATACCAAATACACAAAATAACGTTGTTTTTAAGCAAATAAAATAGGTGCACTTTAAGTCAATGCAAAGACACAAATAGACGCAAACTCGCGCGAGACGATGCTAATAACGCAAATTGGGCGGCTTGATTGCCGCGAACATGTGCTAACCCTTCTTCCACGCAAAGTTTTGATTTGTATGTTTACATAAACTATGTTCATCATATTTGGTTAAACTACTCCTTTAAGAAAGTACTTTTGCAATTCAGATGTCACTCACCCAGCAGCTGTACTCCTCTTGTCAGACCATACACATCGATGAGAGCCCACAGCGGCTCTGTGGTCCTCACGCCACTGAAGAACAACATGGGGCTGGAGTCATTGATGCGATAAAACACTCTCCCCTTCTTGTCCACCCAGAATGAAATGAGGTTTCCTTCGTTCGCAAACTCCTCCGGCAGAGCTTTCGCCCAGAAGCCGCTCTGCGACACTAGGTCAGGGCAGGCGTATTTGGGCAGGCTGTCGGGGTTGATTCGAGACGGGTCTTTGGAAGTGAAGCCCAGGCGGAGAGCTCCACTCCAACAGCACTGTTTTTTAGTGATCTAGAGAGGAATAGAGATATCATTTAGGGCTCTTCATAATCTAAAACAGTGTATCAAAGAATGCTTTGTGTATTTTTGAGAGTTGGAATTTAGTATTTTAAAGCGACACCATGTACATTTTCAAGACCCTTGTGATAGTACATTAACTTTAAATAGGTTGAATGACATGTCTACCATAGCCTGACGGGGTCTGTATCGCTTTTACTCGTACTTTAAAACTTAGGGTTTCGGGAAGTAACCAGAGCACAAAAAAACTACAAAATTCGACTGCTTTACGGCATACGTCACTTCCTCCACACAATTTTTTTTTTACGTGAATTTTGCTGGAGGCTACTTAAGGAGTGTAGAGAGCAACTTTTATTGTGATTCTGTGGCACCGTGTTTGTGTCACGTACCAATGACATGGGCAACCCGGGTTTGATTCCCCTCTAAGGCAATTTTTTATATAAACTCACGATCTTGATTCATACATAAATGCGATCTTCTTTATAAATGACGGCGATTATCTTGCATATAGTTCTCTGTATTCAGATGCTGCATTCACGTGTTCACGTATTTACCTTTCTTTTACTGTCTATGGTATTTACATTACAATCCAGGATGCTGTAGCAGTCAGTCAAACTTGCTCAAACTCAAACAGTGTAAAACCAAACACTATTCATTCACCAATCAGATCCGAGCGTTTCTCTCTTTTCTCTTCCTCATTTGCTGCGTTCCGCTGTCACTCGTGTGACATATTACAAAGCGGCAGACCTAAACACATCGGTTTACTTGGATTTAGAGCGACAATTTTCACACAAAAGAGAGTAAAAACAAGCGGCATTGCGCAGGGAGAGAGAGAGAGACGATGCAACAATATTTGTTTCGAAAAAGGCAAGGAAATACTTCTGGTCGTTTCTTAATTGGAAGGCTGCAGCCTCCGGAGGTCAAATATGCAGGCTGCAAAGGTCATCAAGCCTGGTTTATTAAGGTAAACTGAGCATTACATTTGCAAGTCATAAGCATACTGCAACAATTTACGATTTACTAAGTATAATAGTCAACTTTATAATTGTTAATATTCTGAAATAAGACAGTCTTGATTAGGGATGCACCGAATATTCGGCCACCGAAAATTTTCGGCCGAAAATGGCCCAAAAGTGGATTTTCGGTTTTCGGCCGAAAGACTTTTATCACCGAAAAAATACGGCCGAAATAATGTGATGACGCAAACAGAAACCGCGACCTGCACGTGCTTGTCTGAAGTAACATATCTGCGGTGTGGACTAAATTTCTCTCAAACCCGCGTCCGCCGAATTTCTGACCAGGACCTCCGCAACCTGTGAGTTCCACTCCCGCCCACGACCGTAATGTTTGTGTCCAAACCCGCGGATTTTCTCTGGGCATTTGTGTACTGTTTTCACAAGCTCCGACTAAACATTCGTTCAGATTAACATCCAGAATAACAGACATGATTGCTTTTAAAATTAGGGATGTGCACGAATGGTCAAATATTCGATCAGCAATAATAATTAGAATGGGGAAAAAATGATAGCCTATTCAAATGTTTTTAATCCGCCACCGCAGCATTACGGCTACTGCTCATTTAATCTTTAATATAAAATATACATGAAAATTAATATGTATGTATTTCTGATTGTTTTGGTAATTCAGATTGCAGACTCATTTAAGTGTTTAGAGTTTTAATGCCGGGTGTTAGACGTGCTTCGCCGCCGCCGCATCAGCGTGCATCATGAGAGATTTGTTAGCTTCCTTATATAGCCTAGTTTATTTTGTTGTTAAAACGACACGAGACACACATGGAAAGCGAAACGGAGAACATGTATTTTATCTGTGGATATGGTTATAACGAACCCGATAACTGCAAATGCCGTAACAGCAAACAATAGCTCCGTTTTGTGAAGTGTTGTTAAATTAAGCTCGTAACTTTGCACCCTCTGCAATAATGTATCAAGCCAGCTTGCGTTATTTGTAACATAATATTAAATTCAGATATATTTGTTAGATCCGTTTGTTGTTCTCACTGGATAACAACAGAGCAGAGTTTTTTCTGCAGCTGGCATTAATGAGAAAAACGGGTTTCACCGGAGAAGGTAGGCTAAATATGATTTTCTTTCTAAACAAAAACATGTCAGACTAAATAAAGAAGATATTCATATTTGACTGAGCCTTTGATCCATTCGGGGTTTTAACGTGCATTAAAATGCCATCATTTTTATCAGCATAACATTAACGTTAAACAAAACCACAACTAGCACATCTCAGTTTTTAAATGTATATACTGCATGGCAAACAAGCACCAAAGGATTCATTAAACAAACAGTTTAACTTTTAACAACCTGATGTGTCACAAGTAGCCTACTCACCAGTTTTTCCAGATGTGAGGCAGATAGCCTATATAACTAAAGTTGGGTTTGTTAATGCCACATGCTGTTTGGCTTAATTTTCTTCTCAAATTGTGTGTGTTGACTCCATTTCTATTACACACAAAAATACCATAAGTGCAATGGTAGTACTAATAATTGGCATAATTTATTTCGGTGTTTCGGCTTTCGGCCTTGGTTTCCTCTTTTTCGGTTTTCGGTTTCGGCCAAGAATTTTCATTTCGGTGCATCCCTAGTCTTGATGACGTATGCAGCTTAGAAATCCGACAACCGGAGGCTGCGACCTTCAGATTGAGAAATGGCTTCTGCCACGACGAGTTCCTCATCAGAAAGTTGTAACATGACTGCGTTTCTCCCTGATGCCTCAAAATGTTGATCGTTTAGCGTTTTAAAGGTTTAGTTTTTAGTTTAGTTTTAAGGTTGGCCAGTTCTTTTCCTTTGCGACAGTGCTGCGGAGCTTGTGGCCTCTAGGGGCGCTAGGCGTGAAAATTACATGTCCAGCGCCCCCTAGTGGCCAAAAAGTTCCGCTGTGTGCCACTTATTTAAGCAGCTCTTTAAGCATTCTCTGAAATATTTACAGTGATGCATAAAGATGAAAATAAAGCATGAATAACAAAACTGGAAACAAGTTTAAAAACTCATTGAAACTTGGATGAGATTCTTTTAAAGCTTATTAAACTCTCATCTGAGTTGAAAAGCCGTGAGCAGAGGGTATGTTTTCTAATGGTCGTGCAATGGTTAAACATAAGGAGGGATTCAGGGGGTGCAGGAGGTAGTAGTGTAGTGTGTTTGGAGTAGAGGAGCTCTGTTTTATTTGACTTGCAGTAACAACTGCCTGGACTATAGGAATGAGATCTACAAACATGTCAGGAACATAGTGAGTTATGTGGAAGCGACCCTACGCTCCTGAGAATATCAAGATATTAAGAGAGAAACTGGTTTAGAAAGTACACACACAAACGTCTATATTGGTTGAGTAACTGGTTAGGCAAGATTAAGGCTCATGGCCTGGTGCAGGAGTGTTTGTTTTGCATTCTTACTGCATTAACAGTCTGACTTATTATTTAAATTTTAAAAATTGTTTCATCCTTGTCTTGGAGTTTTAGTCTTAAAGGGGACATAGCATGAAAATCTGACTTTTTCCATGTTTAAGTGTTATAATTGGGTCCCAGTGCTTCTATCAACCTAGAAAATGTGTAAAAAAACAATCCAGTAACTTAGTTTTGGTAAACCATTCTTTGTAAGCATGTGAAAAAAATAGGTCATTGAAATCTGGCTCCCCTTGTGATGTCAGAAGGGGATAATATTGCCCCTTAATCTGCACTATTTAACCGTGGCAGAGATCATCTTATTTGCATTTAAAGGAAAACACCACCGTTTTTCAATATTTTACTTTGTTCTTACCTCAACTTAGATGAATTAATACATACCTTTTTCAATGCATGCACTAAATCTTTGTACAGCGCGTTGTGAATGTGTTAGCATTTAGCCTAGCCCCATTCATTCCTTAGGATCCAGACAGGGATGAATTTAGAAGCCACTACACACTTCCATGTTTTCCCTATTTAAAGACTGTTACATGAGTAGTTACAAAAATAAAACATGGTGATTTTTTTAAACAAATAAAAAATGAGAACTATATTGTATGGCGGAAGAGCACTTTGTTTACAGCACATCAACCTCGGGCGCCCGAGGTCAAAGTAAGTGCTCTTCCGCCATACAATATAGTTCTCATTTTTTATCGCCAGGTTTTGTTTTGTGTCACCATACTTACTCGTGTGACTACTCATGTAAGAGTCTTCAAATAGGGAAAACATGGACGTGTTTGGTGGCTTCCCTGTTTGGATCCCAAGGAATGAATGGGGCCAGGCCAAATGCCAACACACTCACGACGCGCTGCACAAAGATCAAGTGCACGCATTGAATAAAGATAGATATGTATTTATTTGTCTAAGTTAAGGTAAGAACATAGTAAAATATTGAAATACGGTGGTGTTTTCCTTTAAAAGGACAAACCCAAAAACAGCACATTTTTGCTCACACCTACAAAATGGCATTTTTAGCATGCTATAATAAATTATCTATATTATCAGTGTTGGACAGATCTGTTGTTTCAACCGTTCATTCAGACGAATCGGTTCAAAGGAGTACTAGTACGAGTTTTTATCTACATACACCGCGCGTTCCCTTACATGGAAGTCAAAAGTTTGCGTCGTCATGTAGCCCTAAACGGACAAACTGCTCAATAGAGTGGGCTTTGTTACTATGTTGTCTCACGACATGTTTGTCCTGTGGCGGCTACCGTACAGTAGCTTCACTACGCGTTTCAATTCACAGTCTCACGGCTAGATGCCGCTAAAAGCACCTTATGAGCTATAAATAAGGCTATTAATACATGAAATCTTGCTAAAATGAAGGTAAACATCAATGTTTTCCAGTGCTTTCGGTCATTTTATCAAATTATGCAAACTCTATGAATGTACGGTGTATGTATATACAAGTGTATACGCTATTCGGCACTAATATTACTACTTCGAGTTTGAAATGTAGTTTAATTTGATTATGTTCCCTAAGCCATAAACGTAGACATTTAAAGAAACCCATGCATGCAAAAAAGTGTCTCTTCCTCATACCTTCAGAAGTATTAGCATCCGCTTGTGTGTATCGTCTCCCCATAAAACATTTCAGCATTCCACACTCCCTCTGTATATCCCACAATTCCCAAACATTTACTACATTACATTTATGCATTTTGGCAGACGCTTTAACTGACTTACAGTCCATGACAAAGTATTTTATCATCAGTGTGTATGGCTTTAAACCCATTTCCTTTGGGCTGCTTACACTAGCACATTCAACCGGCTCCGGTATCGCCTGTGCTTACCTTTAAGCGGACCTGCTCATACAGAGCAATGGGTCGATTGCTGAACGTGATGGCGTTGCAGAAGCTGGCCTGCCGTTTGACGCTTTTCTGCGCCAGATCCATGACGATCTGAGAGCCTTTAGCATTGGGGTGGAACAGAAGGGGGCTCACCGGTACACCTCCGCACGAATGCAGGGCCAGACAGCGCTTGGGTTTGTGGTGACACCTGTGAATGGTTGAGGGGAATGGTCCACCGAAAGAGTCTGGAAAAAAGAGAGAGAGATCTTATTAAATCATGATCTACCAATATAGAGATTTTAAAATGTATCTTTATACAGACTCCACGGTGACCTAATCCCTTCAGGTGCTTTTTTAGCTGAATACTTAGTTTGTAGAAAAAAGTTGACTTAATAGCTAACACAGCTATAAACCACAGTTGTGATTGTTTTCTCCCTACAGTAATTGTGCTTAAAACCTGAGCCTCAATATAACTAAAGCCTGCACTTACTTTCAAATCAATGAACCGCATTTAATAGCTTCAGTCGACTGACCCCATTTCGGACTAGTTTATGTTTACCACATTTTTATTAGACAAAGTGATTTTAATCCACATACAGTACAGTATATATCCGATTCAATTTGCCCAACAGTTTCAGTCCTAAAGCACAGCATGCTAATGGCCCTTAAAATGCATTCTCAACCGCTTTGAATTACAGCATCTACCAAAGGTAAAGTATAAGGTGCTGTAAATATAAACTATGTAGTATTATGTAACTAACTTCTTTCTAATTTACTTATAATTATATTGCTACTAATTAAATGTTTATACTCATTACTGGGTCATTATCAAGGTTGTAACAGTGGCCCAGTTTGCTGCAACAAAATGAATGAACTGACACACCAACAGACCACAAATTTTTTTTAGAATAGTTTTTCATTAATTATACACCCTTCTGCATAACCACCCCACACACCCAACACGTCATACCAGAAAATGCAGTTACAGATCATTTCTCAGTAATGGGAACAAACATTTAATTAGTATCAATATAATTAAATGAATTACAAAAAAGTTAGTTACAATACTGCATAGTATCTATTTACTGCACATTACACTTTACCTTTGGTAGACGGTGCTTTTATCCAAAGAGATTTACAGTGCATTTTAATGTAAACATTTGATCAGTATGTATGTGTCCTATAAATCGAACCCATGAGCTGCTAATGCAATGCTTTACCAATTCAACTATTTGACCCAAACACAACTCAAAACAAAAACTTAATACTTAAGCATCGAAAAGTGAACTTTACTGTAACTTTTCCTTTTAAGTGGTTTCAACCATCTTGGATATACCATATGTGACTCTCGACAAAAAAAAGGGTCAAAGTATTTAAATTTTATTGAATAAATACGCTTTCTATTGATGTATGGTTTGTTAGGATAGGACAATATTTGGGCTATTTGAAATAGATACAGCTAGCTGAAAAATATTGAGAAAATGGCCTTTCCAAATGAAGTCCTTAGCAAGACATATTACTAATATTTTTTTATATATTCAGGGTCGCAAATTTACTAAGTTTTTCATGGAACATGATCTGTACTTAATGATTTTTGGAATAAATTTTGACCCATACAGTGCTATTGCTACCTGTGCGAATTGTTACCTGTGTGACTTATGATCGATTTTGTGGTCCAGGGTCTGTATACTAATATATATATATATATATATATATATATATATATATATATATATATATATATATATATATATATATATATATATATATATATATATATATATATATATATATATATTATCATGGTTTTGTTCAAATGATTTGGAAATGTTCAAAATGAACTGATACACACACTGAAAACATTTGAACAAGTTTTATTTTGAAAATCACAATTTAATATTTCATGTCCATGAAATTATTTATTTGGTAAAAAAATAAATAAATCGGTCTAATAAGTTTACCCTGAATGAATACAATACATTATCCCTTAAATGCCTTCTTGTGCAAAAAACTATGTTGCATGTGCACGCCTGCGTCAAACTGATTCTGGCTAGACAGGATTTACAGCAAGTTTTCAAAATCACGGTAATCAAACACGGTTGTAATGATAATTAAATTTTAAACGATAATACTAACCGTCAGGACATTTTATCGTGGTTAAATGTTAAATGTGAAACCGGTAATCGTCCCATCTATTTATGTATCTATATCCCATCTATAAATGTATATATATATACACATTTAACGAAACAGACTGTTACTGTGGGTTCACACCAGTTGCGTTTGAGGCATCAAATTCGCGTCTACCGCGTCTTGTTTGCCGCTTGAACATTTTGAGTTTACTCGCTTCATTCACGCATTAAATTCTAGTCATCTAGACAATTACATGGAAATTTGCGTCATGGGAGGGGCTTCTGCAACTCCGCTCGCTTCCTGTAATCACGTCACTACTAGAGCAAGCTTCTGATTGATTAACGCGGTGCATTTTTCAGCCAAAGTTAAAAATTTTAAACTCGCGCGTTTGCCGTGGCAACGCTCAATTTGCGCCATTGAGGCGGAATCACATCTACCGCGCCGTGCTAAATTTAATTCGCGCAGCAAGACCTCCGGACGCGCTTCAACGCATCTTTACATTTACTTAACATTGAAATCAGTCGCGCTTGACGCCTCTGCCGCGGCTGGTCTGAACTCAGCATTAGGGCCTTGACTACATTGCGCAAAACCAGTCATGTTGCTATCATCGCGTCACCAGGCTGCGAATCTTGTATGGGTGCAGACACCTTATGATTTTATGACAGAAGCCGTGGCCTTTGTCATGATTTCAACCACTTAAAGCTATACAGTAAAAAAATCCTTGTTGCACTTACATTTTTAAGTTTAATTAACTTTCTTGACTAGTGAGGAGTTGCTATAAATTGATTAAAAATAAAGTTGAATTAGCTTAAGTTATTTCAACTTCACTTTTATAATTTATTGCAACTCCTCACTAGTCAAGAAATACATTTTCTATTTAATTTGATTACATTTAAAAATGTAAGGAATTTTTACAGTGTAGGTTGGTTTGTGTTAGCCATTGCATTCGTCTTATTAGATAGCAGCTGCCCAAGTCCAAAGACTCACTGTGATTTATAATGTGTTCAGTAAGGCAGACATTTAAAAGCCAATATGCACATTTATGCAGATGCATTTTGCAAAAAATTTGGAGTCCCGGCCGCCTATCTCCACTGATTCACGTCCAGCATTTACTTGGGCTCCTTTAACAGGATAACACACCATCACAGGTCTGTAATGGGCCAGACACATTTAGAGGAGTGTTCACAGACACCAATCAGGTCAGCTATTGTGGCTCCCTTGTAGTAAACTGATAGTGGGCAGTGACATGTTTCCTGAGCAATGCAGATAAGAGCCATGCTGGTCTCAAAAGAAGATATGCCAGATGAATAAAGACCAGACATCTTTTCTAACTGGAAACCACAGGCCTTAAAAAAATGCTGGATTATTTTCAACCCAGTGTTGGCTCAAAAAAAAAAAAAATGGATGAAAACAAACAATTGGGTTGTAATTTAACCTATGCTGGGTTGTTTCATCCTAAAATGGTGGGTTGTTTTAACCCACCGTTGGGTCAAATATAAAAAAATTCTGGATTAATTTAAACCAATCGCTAACTTTTTCCTTTTTTGACCCAATGCTAGATTGAAAGTAACAAATTTTTTAGAGTCTATGTACGACTACACCCATCACACTGTAAAAAGTGAAAGTTGGATCTACTTAATTTTTTTTACTTCAAATGGCTTTGTTTTATTAAATTACATTTTCTCATTTTAAGTAAAAAATTTAAAGTGAAAAAAATTACTTCAATTAGTAACAAAGTAACTTTAAATTTGCTTAATAAACTTTTTTAAATTGTAAGTTGAAAAAAATTACAATTACCAATTGAAGTAATATATTTTAAGTTAAAGGCGGAGTGCATGATTTTTGAAAAACGCTTTGGAAAAGACAGTCGGGCCGAATACCAAAACACACTTGTAGCCAATCAGCAGTAAGGAGTGTGTCTACTAACTGACATCATTGCCTGGGTTGCGTATGTATGGGGTGGGTCTATCAAAAAAAGGTCCAGATTCTATTGGAGTAGGGGCGTGTTTGTTTAGGTGATTTCAAATGTCAATATTGGCTTTCAGAGATTGTGCACCCCGCCTTTAATCCAACTTTCACTTTTTACAGTGTACAATAAAACATTACATTGTCAAAGCATTCATATATCATAAGTGCTCTTTAAACAGTAGGTCTATTTCATTGCTAATAACAACGTTCTTTTGTGTATTTGGTATAATACAATGTATTCGAGTGGTTTATTGTTAAAAAACACATTATTTTCCATATACTATAAAAATAGCTCCAGATATCCTGCCTTCCTCAAACTCTTTGATTTTGTACAAAACTCATCGATCGTTAACTTTGGGGTTTGTACCTTTTGCATATTGTTAATACATGTAATGCACACTTACATACCAAAGATTCTTTTTAAACACTTTTAAAGGAGTTTACATCTATTCTTTATTAACCTAATTAATTTATTATTTTTAATTTTTTTAATAAATATTATTATATTTATTATTTATTAATCTTTATTGTTTAGTCATCCATTTTCGAAAACATTATTTTAAAATCTCTGTATAGTAATGAATAAATAATATGTTGACTCAACATAACATACTGTAACACACCGTATGTTTTCACCACATAACTAATTTCAAACTTTAAGATGCATACCTTCAGTTTATAAGATCACGAAAAACATTTCAGTCACAAAACTTTTGAATAGTAGTGTAAGTGTGTGGTCAGATGGCAGACGGTCATTGTGCATCACCATCGCAGTCTGAGCACTCGGAGATGAATACATTATCAAACACAAGAGCTACAGCTGTCAGACAGAAAATGGAGGTTAAGTAGCAGCTCATGTTACTTAGCAACGTTGCCATGGAGAAAGCTTTCTCTTTAAGTCTGATCTGAGATCAGCCTCTGTGCTTTTCCTGGGTATAGATAAGCCTGAGGAAGCTGCTCTCAGATCAGTTACAAACAGCCTCACTTTAGGGCTGCATCATATGTCTGGTAAATGCTGTTCAACCGTTACGGTGCTAAACGGGCTTACTAAGATGCACATAAATCAAATAAAGCATTTAAAAAAAATATATTTTGCAAATGAATGAAATAAATGTGTTGCAGGATAAGTTTTACACCAAGAGTTGGCATGTTTATATAAATAAAGAATGAGGGGAAAGCTTTTTAGGTTTTGATTTAAATCTTGCAAACCCCCTTGCAACCAACCATAACACCTTAGCAAACATCTGGCACCCCATTCACAACACCCAAGCATCGTAGGAACAGGCGTCAGTCTCACTTTTTCTATAAAATCTAGTTAGAAAATTAAAAGATGATGTAATCATCTATGTTCAGTTGTTTATAACTTGCTATTGTTATCCTAAACTTTCTTACGCAAGATGCATAAAACACATACAACACCATAACACAGAATACACAGACAGAAACGCATTGTAGGTAATGCAAGTCAGTGACGTGAACGGTCTCCCGACGCACATCAGATTCCCCTCTGGGCTACAGAATACAGATGCTTCATTTCTATGGCAACCACATCTTTTTGTAAAGCAACTATTGGATGGCAGTGTCTTACATAACATCAATTTATAAAGAACAGCCTGAGGGAACTGAATCAACTTATTTGAGCATGAAATCATTTATTTTACATTTATGCATTTGGCAGATGCTTTTATCCGAAGCGACTTCAAGCTATACACTTTTTTTCATCAGTTCCTGGGAATCGAACCAACACAGCCTTTGCATTGCTACGCAATGCTATACCAACTGAGCTACAGGAATTTATATATTACATCTACACTCACCTAAAGAATTATTAGGAACACCTGTTCAATTTCTTATTAATGCAATTATCTAATCAACCAATCACATGGCAGTTACTTCAATGCATTTAGGGGTGTGGTCCTGGTTAAGACAATCTTTTGAACTCCAAACTGAATGTCAGAATGGGAAAGAAAGGTGATTTAAGCTATTTTGAGTGCGGCATGGTTGTTGGTGCCACTCGGGCCGGTCTGAGTATTTCACAACCTGCTCAGTTACTGGGATTTTCACGCACAACCATTTCTAGCGTTTACAAAGAATGGTGTGAAAAGGAAAAAACGTCCAGTATGTGGCAGTCCTGTGGGTGAAAATGCCTTAACAGAGATCAAAGGAGAATGGGCCAACTGATTCAAGTTGATAGAAGAGCAACCTAGACTTAAATAACCACTCGTTACAACCGAGGTATGCAGCAAAGCATTTGTGAAGCCACAACACACACAACCTTGAGGCGGATGGGCTACAACAGCAGAAGACCCCACCGGGTACCACTCATTGCCACTACAAACAGGAAAAAGAGGCTAGAATTTGCACGAGCTCACCAAAATTGGACAGTTGAAGACTTGAAAAAATGTTGCCTGGTCTGATGAGTCTCGATTTCTGTTGAGACATTCAGATGGTAGAGTCAGAATTTGGCGTAAACAGAATGAGAAAATTCATCATGCCTTGTTACCACTGTGTAGGCTGGTGGTGGTGTAATGGTGTGGGGGAATGTTTTCTTGGCACACTTTAGGCCCCTTAGTGCCAATTGGGCATCGTTTAAATGCCACAGCCTACCTAAGCATTGTTTCTGACCATGTCCATCCCTTTATGACCACCATGTACCCATCCTCTGATGGCTACTTCCAGCAGGATGATGCATCATTTCACAAAGCTCGAATCATTTCAAATTGGTTTCTTGAACATGACAATGAGTTGACTGTACTAAAATGGCCCCCACAGTCACCAGATCTCAACCCAATAGAGCATCTTTGGGATGTGGTGGAACTGGAGCTTTGTGCCCTGAATGTGCATCTCACAAATCTCCAACAACTGCAAGATGCTATCCTATCAATATGGGCCAACATTTCTTAAGAATGCATTCAGCACCTTGTTGAATCAATGCTATGTAGATTTAAGGCAGTTTTGAAGGGAAAAGGGGGTCAAATACAGTATTAGTATGGTGTTCCTAATAATCCTTTAGGTGAGTGTATATGGATTTGTCTATTCAATTCAATTTCAATTCAATTGGTTCCACATTTATAAAGAGGTTTAATAAAGCACGTACTGTATAATTACTCAAATAATGAAAATGTCAAGTGCTAAGGGCTTTAATTGAAGGGGACTGTATACATAACCTAAGCTCCCATGTGGCCTGTTAGTATGGATCACTTGATATAACTCGTCTCTCTTCTGTTGCCAGGTCAGATTTAAAATTGCGGCGTGGAAAAAGCTACTAGTGTATCTCTAACATAGTCTCATTACCATGAACACCTGTTCAGGGCGGGTTCACATGTGGTGCCAGAGGTCAAACAATGTCAGGTTATGTGTAAACAGCCCCCATCACTCACTTCACGATCAAATAAATGCCTGCCCTCAAAAGCATCCCCAAGGCTTAGTTCTGTATTTTGCTGAATATACAGAAAATTCGATACAAACTGGGTTACGTGAGATTGTAAGGGTAGCCGTTTGGTGCCTGTTGTGCAATGTCAGCTAGTTAAGACTTTTATATGTTGTATTATTATGTAATATCATTACTTTTATATTTCTTTTAATAACCTGTTTTGCATGAGTACCTCGGGCTTAACTGTTTTTATGTAAATAAAATAAGTAGGTCAGGTGAAATGTGCAAAATAGTCAAATGCGATCATTATTTATTCAATTATTTGCTAAGGTGTGTTACAGTATATGGTTTCTCAGCAGGTTTTTATATCGTAAAGTGTCTTTAAGCTCTATTGAAGAAAATAATTTTATTAAAGATTTTATACTTTATAAGTCGAGCACTGACTTACTTTTAAAGGGATAGTTCACCCAAAAATGAAAATTTTGTAATTTACTCACCCTCATGTTGTTACAAACCTTTGTTCTGCTGAACACAAAGGACAATATTTTGAGCAATGTTTGTAACCAAACGGTTGTTGAGCACCATTGACTTTCATAGTAGTATTTTGTCCTACTATGGAAGTCAATGGTGCTTCTGTTTCCTGCTTGATTACAAATATCTTCCTTTGTGTGAGTTTTTTTACCAAGTTAAAGGAGATTTACAGAATATGTTAAAATGTTGACCGAATTTTTGAGAATTTTACTTTTATTCAGAAAGGACAGTAAAGAGTGACTGAAGACGTTTGTTTTAGAAGTAGGGATTTTTGCATGTACTTAGAGGGTTTTGTAGCAAAAGACAAATTTGTTTAAGGAAAACACCACTGTTTTTTAATATTTTACTATGTTCTTACCTCAACTTTCCTCAACTTTTTTTCAATGTGTGCACTTTTAATCTTTATACAGCACTTTGTGAATGTGTTAGCATTTAGCCTAGCTCCATTAATTTCTATGGCTCCAAACAAAAGTTTTATTTTGTACCACAATACTTACTGGTGTCACTACTCATGTAACAGTCTTTAAATAGGGAAAACATGGAAGTGTTTGGTGGCTTATAAATTCATCCCTGTTTGGAGCCATAGGAATGAATGGGGCTAGGATAAATGCTAATACATTCACAATGCGCTGTACAAACATTAAGTGCACCCATTGAAAGACGATATGTATTAATTCATCTAAGTTGAGGTAAGAACATAGTAAAATATTGAAAACGGTGCTGTTTTCCTTTAAATACCAATGAAAGTGACATTATAAAAATAAGGCATTTTAATTTCTGATTAATAACCTTTCAATTAAAGTAAAATTACTGAAACTAAACATAAGATGCTCATTACCAAGAAAACGTGTCACTCGCTTGCACTTAGGAGGTTTTACATCTAAACTCTTCAATTATTTAAAGGAACCAGAGGAAATCAACACCTTAAGAAACGATGTACTTGGCAACCATAATGTGAAAATTGGTTAGAGGTGAGAGACGCATCATGTGACCACAAAATATCACCATGGCAACCAGCTTGGCTAAAAATCCATGTGATTCTAGATTTGGGTATTCGAATGCTTCTTCCATCGGCTAAAATAACCAGGATATCATAGAGAGAGATGATCTGTCCTAAACAAACATCCACAAACACCCAAAGTGTCCTCTCCCCAAACAAACACGCACATCAACAAGCAACAGATGCATGATACACACACTGTCAGTTATCAACACAAGATGATCACATCAGTTCTTATTTATTTTAACTTCAAACAATAGCTAATTGTTTTTATTTATTTATTTAAAATGGAAAAACTTATAGGTGAAAAGCTAAAATTGCTGTTAAATTAAATGTTTGTACTCCATTACAAATTGCATGGGTTAGCTTTGATCATAAGCATATTGCTATCCTCATATCAAATTCAATCAATGTGTTCACTTCACGAACAAACAACTTTAAACAGACCACTATCAAAACCTTACTCCACTAAAACCTGTCACATAAATGACAAGACCCCTCCTTTAAGCCCTAAATTACGATCCATCACATGTGTTTATCCTAAAGGTTCAGTTTTGGGCTTTCCAGGCAGGCATCTACAACATGATGCTCGTGTTGCATGTAAAATACTAACAATAGCTAGCTGACCTAATTCTTTCACAACAGTATAACCGAGTATAACTGACATGCATACTGTTGTTTTATCGGAGTGCCACATAATAAAAGTTTCATGGGCTGAATCTGATTTCATTAAAGGATTAGTCCATTTTCTTAAAAAAAAAAAAAAAAAACAGATAATTTACTCACCACCATGTCATCCAAAATGCCGATGTCCCTCCCTCAGTCGAGAAGATCTATATTTCCCGAGGAAAACATCCCAGGATTTTTCTCATTTTAATGGACTTTAATGGACCCCAACACATAACAGTTTTAATGCAGTTTAAACAAACGATCTCAAACGAGGCATAAGGGTCTTATCTAGCAAAACGATTGTCATTTTTGGCAATAAAAATAAAAATATGCACTTTTAAACCACAACTTCTCGTTTTCCTCCGAGCCTGTGACGTGCCAGCGTGACCTCACGCATTACATCATCACGTCAAGAGGTCACGGAGGACGTATGTGAAACTACGCCCCAGTGTTTACAAGTGTGGAGAAAGAGGACCGTTCCAACGTTGTTGTATGTGGAATGATACTAATTAATGTCTTTGTGTCAGTTTATTGTTTAAAATGGTCGCAAATGTGCGTTTCATATATGTAACACGTGACCGTTCCACGTCATTACGCAATTTATGTGAGGTCGCGCTGGCTCGTCACACAGCCAGAGGAAGACAAGAAGTTCTGGTTTAAAAGTGCATATTTTTATTGCCAATAATGACGGTCGTTTCGCTAGATAAGACCCTTATGCCTCTTTTGAGATCGTTTAGAGTCCTTTGAAACTGCAATTTTAAACTGCATTAAAACTGTTAAGTGTTGGTGTCCATTAAAGTCCATTAAAATGAGAAAAATCCTGGAATGTTTTCCTCAGGGAACGTGGTTTCTTCTCGACTGAACGATGAAGGACATCAACATTTTGGATGACATGGTGGTGGGTAAATTGTCTGGATTTTTTTAAGAAAATTGACTAATCCTTTAAGGTCCGGAACAACATGTGCCCCCAAAAAACAAAACAAAAATCTAAATGAATTTTGCATACACTGTAATCAACATACGTTTTTTTACTTTAACTTAACAAATTAATTAGAATAGTTTCAACTTGTTTAGTTAGGTAAACTATATACAAGTCAAAACGTACACATTTTAAAGACCTCCCATTTCAATGGGACAAGACGCTATCTCATAGCACATATTTTATATGTATTTTACAAGGTGGCTAATTCGTATTAATTCATACGTCCACATTCTTACATTTTTGTACGCTTTGAGATCTGAGATGTTGGGGTTAAATTTTTGCACAATTAACTTTGTAAAATATGTACGAATTCTTGTAAAAACAGGCTGGACAAGAAGACATTTTTTCATTTTGTGTCATATTGGTTTAATTTGTTGTAAAGCTTGCAAACTGGTAAATTTAAATACATTTTATAAAAATGTAAATGCTTCAGTTTATCCCATGGTTACATTAATGTTCTAGATTAATTTTAACCCATCGTTTGCTTTTGTCCATATTTGACCCACACATGGCTTGAAACAACCTGCAATTTATTTAAGTAAAGGTTTTAATTTCTTATTTCATTTACAGTATTTTGACTTTTGGATACATCATCTGGTCATGTTTTATGCGTTGCATCCATTCCCTGCTATTTTGAGATTAGCTTCGTAACTACCATTTGTCCTTTGCTAGTCTAATCCCGGCAGGTACATGATAGCTTCTAACAATTAGGCTGTAATAAAGATAATATCAGTTTCCACGTATTGTTTCATTGTATTTCGGGGCTGATCGTGCCGTTGTTTGCGATCATGTTCCAAACGCAATTAGCAACTATCTGGTCGTGTGGCAATAAAATATCTTTACCGAGTGCGGCGGACATAAGCTCTGGTCTTTTGCCACGGCTTGCCCCTGAGAGATCTGATACGTGTACAAACATCAGCGTGAGGTGGTGTCATTTAATTTCGCTGAGAGCGGGGATTAAATGACTCATCAAAGATGCGCTCCGCAGAGTTGGGGTGGATGGTCACCTAGCAGCATGGGCATCTGACCTGCACACATGTTTCTGTCATGCCACGGTGAATAAGAAATGTAACGGCATAAGCTTTCCTACACCAATCCATCGGATGCATGTCGACCAATTGCTGATAATCAATCACAACGTGCCCCATTAAAAATTCTACTCCAAACAAATGTTTGTTCCAGTGTTAACAATTTCCTTGTGTTGTTTGTGCACGGCTCGCTTGTTGTGCTTTCAACAAAACAATGTCATGGTTATTGATTCAACAATCTTAACGCACGACGTGGAATTCTAAACACTTTACTTGTGTCTATCAAATTGACTGTTCACTAAGCTCCGCCCCCTGTTACCATCAGTCAGGCTTTACAAGAAAGTGCTTACAAAAGTCAATAAAAAAGAGTAATAACTTTAATGTAAGTAAACACAACTGTTTCTAATTATTCTATAACATACTCACCAAGGTATCCCTGAAGCTCCGTTGGTTATGCATTGCATTAACAAAGTAAAGGCCGAATAATTGTCCAATTTTTACGCATATGTGAGGGTACAGGTGTAATACATATAAATGTAGCATATTATTATTATTATATTATTACAGTGCACGTGATGCAATTTTCGTCATCAGAAAAGTGTCACCCGGATAAAAAACCGCGTAGGTCACACATGCCCAGGAGAATGTAGCCCAGGAGATGCATTGCATTTTGTCACATTGTGCATGTGTCGAACGTCTGTGCATGCCTACTGGAGAATGTAGTATGTAGCCCAGGAGATGCTCTGCATTTGGTGCTATTGTGTTTGCGTCAAACATCTGTGCATGCTTCGTGCATGCCTATAGGAGAATGTAGTATGTAGCCCAGGAGATGCATTGCATTTTGTCGCATTACACATGCACTGAATGTCTGCGCATGCCTACCGGAGAATGTAGTATGTAGCTCAGGATATGCATTACATTTTGTCACATTGTGCATGCGTCGAACGTCTGTGCACGTCTCGCGCATGCCTAAGGGAGAATGTAGTACGTAGCCCAGAACATGCATTGCATTTTGTTGCATTGTGCATGCATCGAATGTCTGTGCATGCCTACTGGAGAATGTAGTATGTAGCCCAGGAGATGCTCTGCATTTTGAGCTATTGTGTTTGCGTCAAACATCTGTGCATGCTTTGCGCATGCCTGAAGGAGAATGTAGTATGTAGCCCAGGAGATGCATTGCATTTTGTCGCATTACACATGCACTGAATGTCTGTGCATGCCTACCGGAGAATGTAGTATGTAGCCCAGGATATGCATTACATTTTGTCACATTGCGCATGCGTCGGATGTCTGTGCACGTCTCGCGCATGCCTAAGAGAGAATGGAGTACGTAGCCCAGAACATGCATTGGATTTTGTCGCATTGTGCATGCATGAAACGTCTGTGCATGCCTGGCACATGCCTACAGGAGAACTTAGTATGTAGCCCAGGAGATGCATTGCATTTTGTCACATCGCGCATGGGTCAAACATCTGTGCATGCCTCGCACATGACTACAGGAGAACGTAGTATGTAGCCCAGGAGATGCATTGCATTTTGTGCATTGTGCATGCATCGAACGTCTGTGCATGCTTCGCGCATGCCTACAGGAGAACATAGTATGTAGCCCAGGAGATGCATTGCATTTTGTCCTATTGTGCTTGCGTCGACCATCTGTGCATGCCTCGTGCATGCCTACAGGAGAGTGTAGTATGTAGCCCAGGAGATGCATTGCATTTTGTTGCATTGTGCATGCATCGAACGTCTGTGCATGCCTCGCACATGCCTAAAGGAGATTGTAGTATGTAGCCTGGAGATGCATTGCATTTTGTGCTATTATGCTTGCGTCGAACATCTGTGCATGCGTTGCCCATGCCTACAGGAGAATATAGTATGTAGCCCAGGAGATACATTGCATTTTGTTGCATTGTGCATGCATCGAACATCTGTGCATGCCTCGCACATGCCTAAAAGAGATTGTAGTATGTAGCCCAGGAGATGCATTGCATTTTGTGCTATTACGCTTGCGTTGAACATCTGTGCATGCGTTGCCCATGCCTACAGGAGAATGTAGTATGTAGCCCAGGAGATGCACTGCATTTTGTCGCATTGCGCATGCGTCGAACGTCTGTGCATGCCTCGCCTTGCTTAAAGGAGAGTGTAGTATGTAGCCCAGGAGATGCATTGCATCTTGTGCTATTGCGCTTACGTCGAACATCTGTGCATGCCTTGCGCATGCCTACAGGAGAACGTAGCATGTAGCCCAGGAGATGCATTGCATTTTGTCGAATGTCTGCATGCCTCGCACATGAGAGTGTAGTATGTAGCCCAGGAGAATAAACTATACTTTGCAAGGCTATGCATTTGACCGTGTGCGTATGTTTGCAAACACATAAAAAACAGACTATACTCTGGGCATTAAGGTCATGGGTTTGAGTTCCAGGGAACACACATACTGATAAAATGGACCCTCATCTGTGCAATTTAAATTGTAATAAAGGATTTTTTTAATCAGCTACTCCAATATAATTGAGTAATCGGGTATTCCTTATTGTTGTTATAAATGTTCATGTGAGAATAAGTGCGTACACACGGTTAATTCACATCATATGATACCTAAGATTTGTCAAGGGTAGAAATACCCTGTATTTCCTCTCTGGGTGTCTTATGTTACCCTGACCACAACAACTTCCCATATGTTTGGATAATTTCTCAAAGCAATTAATTGATTCAGCACTGGCAACAGTTACGTTTCACTCGTTCAAACTGTTTTTGGTTTAACAAGGGAGGGAATTTCTAGAGCAACCGTCAGAATGTGCCATTTTCCACAAAAAAAAAAACCACACTTATTATTCATGTTTGTCCTGGATTCGAGGCCAGGAGCTATTTCAGAGTGAAAGGTGCATAACAAATATTCTTTAAGGGTATATGGTAATATAAGTAAAGCCTGTAGTATGACAAGTCTATATCCGTCTAAACCAGACAATCTTGGTTCAATTACCGTGAGAAAACAGGCCCTCGTGTTTCCTACAGAGATCAGATACAGAAACCGCTGTAATCTGAGGTGAAAGATGCTTGCGTACCAGCACAAGCAATTCATCTCGACTGTCAGCCTGCCGTAAGAATGACAAAACAATCTCTCTGACTCAGAAATAGCACTCAGAAAGTGAAACCAGGCAGACGGTTCATCATTCTAGTCCTCCTCCAAACATCTCTGAATAAACTACAGACCGGGATTTTGTTTATGCTCTAACATAAACAAAAATTAGTTGACACTGTAACCACCGGTGTACGGGACAACCTAACATACCAAAATAAAATAAACAACATATGCAATAATTTGATTAAGGGTTGTGCCGTACACTACACAAGTGCGCCAATGAAAATGCTGCTAACTACGTAAGCCGTTGTGTTTTGAAATGTATCGGGTACACTATGTGTTGTATGTTTGGCATTGCAACAAGAGGTGATCAGTTACACTAATAAGAAGGTTCTTTGTTGGGATGTATGGTTCCATAAAGCAGTGGTTTTCAAACTGGGGGCCGCAAGATGGTGCCAGGGGGGCCCCAGTTTTATGACATTTTATGAAATACATTAATTTATCGTGAATTCTGTCTAATTAAACCTAAAAAATAAGGCTACTGACCAAGCACTACTTTTTTGTATAATTTAATGTTTTATTTTTATTAAAATGTTGAGTTTTAGAACTGTTTTTTGTCACAATTTTTTTTGGGGGGGCCGTGAAGGGAATGCACCGTACACAAGGGGGGCCGCACGCTGAAAAAGTTTGGGAACCACTGCCATAAAGAACCAAAAAAATATCTAGAGACTATAAAAGATGATGTAACTCAAATAAGTATCTTTGCATAATAAACTGGAATTTTAGGAGGAATTTAAATTGATTAAAAAGCCAAGCACACTGTACAACGTTTCTAGGCCAAAAGGACAACCTCGGCTAACACCGGCGCTCTACACACGCTGATCTGTTATCTCTCTAGTCCCTATTTACCTAATTGGATTTCATATAGCACTTTATTATTAAGAACAAATGAATAAGTGGGTCAAGTACACCATATTAATGCCATTTACATTAATTCATGCATATGGCAAACGTTTTTAACCAAACAACTTGCAGTGCATTACAAGCAATACATTGTATCAGTATGTGCACTACCTGCAATCATACCCATTGGTCCATACATTTGTAAATTCAACGTAGTAAAGAGTATTCACCCTGCAAGACTATCCAAATTTTCACCAAAACTCAAAGCAGCTCAACAGTCTGAACATGAATTAGCAGCTAGCACCTATCAGCACATTCTGTACAATACAATTACTATGTATTACCAACACCCCTGTTTTTTGATGTAGGACTGATTCGATTGATTTTATTGATTTATTTGGTTCCCTTTGGATCCAGCTGCCCAACAGACGTGCAAATAGAAACACAGTCTTTCGAAACCTCACAGTAAATCCCTCTTTTCCCAACAACAGAGGGAATCCCCACAAATCCCCTTTCCTTTCAGCTGTGTACTAGGGGAAACACGTATCTTGTGAGGCGCGTTCACAGAAACGAGCGCCTGGACGCGGAGATGCGCTCTTATAAGGAGCCATACTGTAATCGTTCCTGGAAGACTGTACAAATATAATAAACAGTATATCTATGATTTATTTAATAAATGCATGTTAATGTAATATATATTTGATAAGTAAAAGCAAGCTAGTAGTCGTTTTGCCTCTAAATGTTCGCCTTTTACTCAATACAAGTGACTGTCCGGCGCTTAATTTGCAGGTAAAGAGAAACATCATTTGTAGCTCATATATTACAGATTTTATATGTTACATATTGTATATGTTGCAATTGTTATATACGTAGGTACGTATTGCGATTTCTCACCGTACAAGGCGTTTCGGGTAATCTGGCCTCCCATGACTCAACGCCGGGCCACTTTTGTGCGCTGTCCGCGGTTATTTCTCAAAGGCTGAGGGTGAGATACATCCACACCGACATCATGCTGGAGGAAAATCACTGTGGACCCCCGAAAGCAGATGTAAACAGTCGGACCCTCCTCCTGTCTCCGCGTTCATTCACTGACTGAGCGCACGCACACGAGCGCCACACTCACATTTACATAGGAGGTGGAGCTTTACCTTCAATACTGAATACAGTGCCACAGACAGCATACTGTACAGTAACCCCATGTGCTGTGGGATTTAGGTTTTATCACAAAGAATTTATTAAGAAATGCAACCCTGAAAACTTTATATTGACAATATGTATTATTATAAACACACAATTACGCATGAACACACACACAATTAACACACATAGCTAATCAGCCAACTCAATGCATTTAGGCATCTAGAAATGGTGATGACGACTTGCTGAAGTGCAAACCGAGCATCAGAATGGGGAGGAATTTTTAACGTGGCATGGTTGTTGGTCTGAGTATTTGAAAAACTTGTGATCTGGGATTTTCACGTGCAACCATCTCTAGGGTTTACAGAGAATGGTCCGAAAAAGAGAAAATACACAGTGAGCGGCAGTTGTTTGGACAAAAATGCCTTGTTGGTGTCTGAAGTCAGAGGCAATTACTGTAGGCCAGTGGTTCTCAAACTGGGGGCTCTGAGATGGTTTATCATGAATTTTGTGTAAAAAAAATTCAGAAAAATATGACTACTAACCAACCGCACTACATTGTATATTTTAATACGTTTTGGTTCATTTAAATTGTATGTTTTACAATGTTTTATGTCATACATTTTCTTTGGGGGGGGCAAGTAGGGCGCAAGTGGGGGTCACCATACACAAGGGGGGCTGCACACCGAAAAAGTTTGAGAGCCACTGCTGTAGGCACACTGGTCCGAGCATAGACTGTAAAAAAAGATGGACGAGGCGACATAGCCTCCTTCCATTGTAATGAATTAAAGCCAAAAATGTCAGAGCATGATGATTGCCGCCATGTTACGTAAAACGTCAGTTTAGAGCCAAGGCATGCGCAGAAGGAATCGTTCGTGGAGCCAGAGGCGGAACCGTGGTATCAAACGTCCGCCCAAACGCTTGTGCGCCCAATTCAACCATGCCAATCAAAATGAGACGCCCCATTCCTATAGCATCAAATTACTAGCTAAAATGAAATGTATAACAAAAATGAACAATTGAACAAATATCAGCGTGATAACAACTACCATAAAGGACCAAAACCATCATTCTGAAACATTTTATTGGAAGTGTTAATAATTTTATTATTTAGAGCAGAGTCCCATTCGTTTGCATGGAGAGGGCGGGGTTTATGACTTATGGGTTTACTGCAGCCAGCCACCAGGGGGCGATTAAATAGCCAAATTCTTTACTTGTCAAGACGTATGAGGCACACCCAGGTTCGAGATGATAGAAAAGAAACTCAAATACAAACAAGGTATGCAGAATACCATCTCTAAATGCACAACATGTCAAATATTGAAGCAGATGGGCTACAAAAGCAGAAGACCTCACCCGGCGCCCCTCCTGTTAACTTAGGACAATAGAAGATAAGAAAAACGTTGCCTAGTCTTGATTTCAGCTGCGGTATTTAGATGATTGGGTCGGTAAACAACATGAAAGCATGGATCCATCCTGTCTTGGTGGCGTAACGTTGTGGGGGATACTTTCTTGGCACACTTTGGGCCCCTAAGTACCAATTGAGCATTGTTTAAATGCCACAGCCTATCTGAGTATTGTTGCTGACCATGTCCATACCTTTATGGCCACAGTGTGCCCATCTTCCGATGACTACTTCCAGCAGGATAACGCACCATGTCATAAAGCGCAAATCATCTTAGACTGGTTTCTTGGACATAACAATAAGATCACTGTCCTCCAATGGTCTCCACAGTCACCGGGTCTTAATCCAATAGAGCACCTTTGGGATGTGGCAGAACGGGAGATTGGATTCATGGATGTGGAATCAACAAATCTGCAGCAACTGTGTGATGCTATCATGTCAAAATGGACCAAGTGAAAATTCTCCAAAAGCATCTCAAAATAACACCTCAAGAAGTTGGCCGATAAAATGCCAGTTTTAATTCATGTTGAATTTTCTAGTCACATCATAATTCCCAAAGTTATCTGTATTTTTCCATTGTTGAACAAATGTTTTACACGGCTGTGTGTGTGTCTATGTTTATATCAACCCAATCTCATGGAAATTTGTGTTATATTCACAAAATCTTTGATTAATTTTGATAAAATTGTGCTATTGACACGATTTTCCGTGTCCCTGGAGCACGAATGTCTTTTTCGTGGCACACAGCACGAACTTCTAGAAACAGTTTTTTGTGCCTGTGGCACGACTTTCTGTATCGTGTCATTTTATATTTTGTTTTCTTATCGTTTTTTTCCTATTATTTTACCATTGTCGCTTGGAGTTGGGGTTAGAATCACTTTCTGCAACATCCTAACCCAAATCCCAACTCCAGGCAAGAATAGTATTAAAAGTGGACGAAAAACATGTAGAAACAAATGCATAAAATTACATCCTAACGGCAAACCCCAAATCTAACCCTGATCCCAAGCGACAATGATATAAAAATAGGAAAAACAATGAGAAAAAATATATAAAATGACACGATACAAAAAGTTGTGCCACATTTCTAGAAATTCGTGCTGTTTGCCACGAAAAAAGACATTTGTGCTCCAGGAGCACAAAAAACAACGGAAAATCTTGTCAATAGCACAAATAAATGAATACAACATTTTGTAACTATAACACAACTTGCAACTTGCAATTAAGAGACCATTTCAAAATTATTTTCATTTTCTTTAAATGTACTATTTATAGGTATGTGTTTGCGTAAAATTATAATTTTTGTTTCATTCTACCATTTACCGATAACATTTCTGCCAAGTTCCTAATAAAAATACTGTTTTTATTTGCATTTATTTACAGAAAGGCCATTGCATATGTGGCATATTAACACAAAAATCACTATTCATTACATTAAATTTATAGGAATAAGAAACCTTTACAGACTTCTCTGATGTGGTTGAGATAAAGGAACATCTCATGAGGAAGTGTATCTGTCAGATAATCAAAAAAAGAGGAATTGTAAAGTATGTGGGTGTTTCTAGATTAGCATCACAGCCTTCTGCATTTTATACGCCAACAAAAAGACAGAATAGAGGATTGGCAGATAACTTCTTCAGCAAACAGTCACAATGCCAAAAGATGACGTGAATGGACTATACAGTATATTAACTTGTAACTGCACAACATATTGTATATATTTCACTTTCCATTGCAAAACTTGGGGATACTTTACTTATGTGAATGACGTTTCATTTAGACCCGTGAAATTTAACTCCAAACAAAACCCATATGGCCAATTCTCTCTACATATATAAGCACTATAACTCTTAAAGGGATACTTCCTCAAAATATCTTCCTTCGTGTTCATCAGAACAATGAAATTTATACTGGTTTGTAACAACATGAGAACTATTAACTATCTAAGGTGAACTATCCCTTTAAAAGAGACTGTGTATTGATTTAGGTAAGTACTGTGTAAAGAACAATGTCATCAATGATCCCAAGCAAACCTACTAACCCAAGTACTTATGGGGAAAAATGATAAGTACACTGATCTGGGACCAGTATTTCCCAACCTACAACCCAAATCCAACTCTTATCCACTTCAAGAAAAGCTCCAAACGGCAATATTATTTCTGATACATTTCAAGGAACAGTAAATTCATTACATTTTCGAACTGACATGACGGACTAAATGTTACCCAAGATAGAAATTCTCAAATAACGTTTACGCTACACGCACAGATGTAAATATAAATCTGCTTCAGACCAAACAGCTGAGAGAGCTAATTCCACAGTTAATCACATGACCAGAAAGATGTAAACTAAATTAAAATCCTTCTCACTATTGCCTTTCTGTGATTATGTGGAAAACATTATCCACTAAAATCACGTTAGCAATAATATTTACTTCTTTCGCCGTCCCATTTTTAACAATTGGAACTTTGAAGGGAACCATAACAAACCGCAGGCTCTCGGTCCAGAACACCAGCACTTTGATCAAAATGAAATCATCGCTTGCTCCGCAGCGATGGGCTGATTGGTGTGGTGAAACAAGCGCTCTCACTCACACATGGTGCGCACATTTTGGCAACCCTCGCCCGAAACGCACAAGCGCTCGTGCTACTTTCGCATACAGTGTCGGGACGTATTCATACGGCTTTCATTAGCGCCGCTTTGGAAGATAAATCAAGATCCTTTTACAATACATGACAAATCTAAATCCGTTGTGCTCTTGCAAAATCCTCCTCTTAAGAATTATGACAGTGCATGTTTGTGTTGTTGTTCGGTTGTTGGTGTTTGAAGAGACTTTTGGAGCCATTTGTGATGTAGCAGGTCATATTTTATTATTAGGCTGATTGAGGTTTATTTTCAACATTTTTTTAAATATTAGTAGTCGCTGAAATAACACAAATGCCATGACCTTTTCCTTACCAACTTCATGAGGTGTACTCTCAGAAAATAAGAAACAAAAGCTGTCACTGGGGTGGTAACCTTTCAAAAAGTACACCTTTGCACCCAAATGGTACATATTGGGACCTTTTAAAGGGTACCCTCCCAATGACAGCTTTTGTACCTTTCTTTCTGTTTTACTTTTACTGATACCAGCTGATCTGGTTTAAACACTGCTAACTAATCTGTTTCATAATCCTTTTTTCAAACCACGCAAACCAAGAAAGAGTAACTTCTCATGCATGAGACCATTAATAAATCCAGCAACAATGGCACCTGCATTCAGTCTTTAAATTAAAGCTACTTTATGCATTCTGACTTTTTAACACTGTTTAAGAGTTGGATTCCTTACGTAGTATTAAAAAAAAACATTGCAGAAAGTACAGTGGAAGTCCTTATATGGGCATTTTAACCAAGCTGACACAAAATCAACGTCACCAAAGAAGGGTTGTTGTTTGTGAGGAAAGTTTAAGCTTTTAGCTTCCCAAAGTACCAGAATTATGGAAATTATGTTTATCTGGGCTATCAGCAGAGTTATGCAAGTCTATTTGTTTTAAGCTAGATTTCGTTGAAATCGGGCGGGCCTAATCGGCTCATATCACAGGCAATAAGTAAAACTGCATCAAATGTCTGCACTGTAAAAAAAATCCGTAGAAATTACAATGTTATTGCAGCTGGGTTGCTGGTAATTTACCGTAGATTTACATTTATGTTATTTACTGGCAAGAGTTTGTTCAAAGTTAAATAAATTTTAAATATTAACAAGTCTTTATCTTTACATAATAAAACTATACAATAACAGCCCCATGCAAAGCATTCTGGGTACCCGAAATCATCATTAACCTTTTTCTGTTTTTTGCTTCAGATTATGTTTCCCAGAATGTTTTGCTTGATGCTGTTTTTTTTTAGTTTTACTCTGTAAAGACAAATACTTATAAATGTTTAATGTTCATTTAACTTTGAACAAAATGTTGCCAGTAAAAAACATAAATTTAAATGTTCGGTAAGTTACCGGCAACCCAGCTGCAATTTCTACAGAATTCTTTTACAGTGTGTGTTTTGTTGGTAATTGATAATAAAATGTTAACGACACGAACATGTAGTGAATCATAAGTAATCCAGAGATAGTGGGATAATGTTTTGTGTGAGTCGCTTGCTTCGTACGCCTCGAGGTGGTCGGGTTTATTAGAAAAGAATTGGTGGAGCTGATCTGTCTTTTATAAATGTGATAAAACTAAAGTCTCTTTGGATATAGGAAGGATGTAATACTACTCTATAGGGACTCAAGATTAACATAAGATAAGCAGAAACCGCGTGTTTCATGTGAGTTTTATGGCCAGATTTACTAAACGGAGCAAATTAGTGCAAGAGCGCATTTCCAAAAAAGCGCAGATGCATTGTAAAAAAATACTTTGCTGCCTTGAAAATTTTTGTTAAATCAATTTATATTTACAAGTCATGTCAACAAAGATGAGTTGTCACAACTTATAAAATATAGTTGAGAAAAGTCAACTTAATTTTATAAGTTATAACAACTCACCACTAGTTACAACAACTCATCTGTAGTCAAGATAAAAAAGACTAAGATGAAGTGACTTGTAAATCTGAGTTGATTCAACAAAAAATTTTAAGGCGCAAAGTAATTTTTACAGTGTGGGAGTGTTAATATCTGCAGGTTATTTACTTAAAAAGTGCAAATTAAGTAACATAGGTGCAACAGCTGATTTTTATAATGATCAACGCAATCTACTAAGAGCAGCGCAAAATAGTTCAGGGTCGCAAATAAGCAAAGCTGATGCTCCTGATCTACTAACACCTGATGCGCTTGAGTCCAGCACCACGGACATCGCAGTGGAAAATTTGGGGTGTGTAATCAAAGTTAATGAAGCCACAGTACACTGAAAAGGACTGGAGGACAAAAAAATGAAGGTTTTGAAACGTCTGGTATTGTGTGACTTCTCGTAGTGACTCGTCCTTTATTTACTTCAGAAAAAAAATAACATGGTTATTTATGCACGTTGCGTGAAATATTTAAATATTCTCTTTTCAAAAAAGTTGTGTCTGAAAGGAAACGCCTAGAAATGCATATGCAATAAATAAGATTAGTCGCAAAAATAACTAGACCACACCTTTTCAATGCTAATTATCCACTGCGCGTTTTTAGTAAATCCTGACATCGTTATTTACCATCAAAATTATCTTTTGCGCTGGCGCAAGCTGTTAGTAAATCTGGCTCTTAATTTTAAAAATATTAAACTCAACATATAGTTAAATATCATATATGGATGTAAATATTATAAATCCCTAAAATAATGCAATTTAATTGGAGATTTGAAATACTATTCTCATTAAACAGAGACAGCTAATGCAACACAAGCACTTTTAGACCTGCTGGACATTGCGGCTGATCCC
Organism: Misgurnus anguillicaudatus; assembly: GCF_027580225.2. Classification (NCBI taxonomy): domain Eukaryota; kingdom Metazoa; phylum Chordata; class Actinopteri; order Cypriniformes; family Cobitidae; genus Misgurnus; species Misgurnus anguillicaudatus. The sequence goes on along the minus strand of NC_073339.2, from coordinate 11,088,791 downwards.
CAGACTGCATCTGAATGCTGGGGAGAGAGCCAACACCTTTAACGCTAACCTTTAGGAAACAGATTTTAAGGCAAACACTTTTGCAGACAGAATTTTAAATATGTATAGTCGAAGAAAAGTTACTGTAGTTGATTCAATTCAATTCAATTCTTTTTTTATATAGCGCTTTTCATAGTTGTTAATTGTTGCAAAGCAGTTTTACATGAATAGATGTAGAGGAGAACACAGAAAATCAATAGATAATATAAAAAGTAGAATATAGCGGCTAAGGTTAAACCGTACAAGCGAGCGTATTAATAATGTAACGTATACAGTAAAGTGCTAAGTTAAGCCAAAGTTGGCTGACTCTCCCTGGGACGAAAAAACCCTCTAGGAGAAAACCCGGTGGGAAAAACTCCTAGAAGGACAAAAACCTTTGATGCTGCACATCTGTGTGTTTTAGTTTCAGTTGTGCATGCTGCATTGAGTCACAAAATACTCCTCTCTATTTTAATTTCAGACACATTTTCTCTTACATAATACATGAAAAGGAAATGCTGTGGAGAGGTTCTACTAATAATGCAATGCATTATATCACTCGTCCCATTAAAACACATTAAGCTTGTAAAATTAGACCTCATAATTATATTAAACCTACACACGGTCACAGTGTCGTATCAATGGGATAATTATTTATGTCACACAACTGAAGACTAAAATGTTTTTTTATACAACAAAACACAATCATAAATTCACCAGTTGTATTAAATGGTTCCTGGAATATCTGAATGTGATTTTGTTAGGTCAACTATTTTTGTATAATGGCCACTAAACTGTATAACCAACATATTCTCATGACAGTTTGTACGTATTTTACGAGGTGGCTAACTCGTATTATTTCGTACGACCACATTTGTATGTTTTAGTACAATTTTCTTTCGCCTGTCAGTTGGTGGTTTAGGTTTCATTATTGTTTTTTACTAATAATCATAAGTTTTTGTGTGATTTACTTCGTACGAATCATATAAATGAGTTAACTCGTAAAATACGTACGAATTAAGATCAGGCTGATATAACCGACCATTGGTGAATGACGACATACATTTCCTAGCTGTTTATCCTCTCACATAATAAAATAATTAAAAATAAAACAACTCAATAAAATCAATTTTAAAATATCGGATCTCCAAACAATTTTTTTGGAAACGCTTTGGAAAGCAGAAGAAAGCGACACATTTCTACATTTTTTTTAGAGGTTTATGGACACTATTACACACCATCCGCTTTTTTAATTTCTTCCAATAAGTGGTCAGGACTAATAAAGCAATGCATTATATCACTTGTCCCTTTAAAACACATAAAGCTTTTAAAATTAGACCTCATAATTATATTAAACCTACACTACAGTTTTTTACTAATAATCATACGTTTTTGTGTGATTTACTTCATACGAATCATACAAATGAGTTAACTCGTAAAATACGTACGAATTAAGATCAGGCTGATATAACCGACCATTGGCGAATGACGGCATACATTTCCTAGCTCTTCACATCCTCTCACGTAATAAAATAATTAAAAATAAAATAACTCTGATCAATAAAATCAATACGAAATATCGAATCTACAAAATATTAAACGTTGAAATCGCTTTGGAAAGCAGAAGAAAGAGACACGTTTCTACGTTTTTTTTATGGACACTATTACACACCTTCCGCTTTTTAAATTTCTTCCAATAAGTGGCTGGACACAATCAACTTTGGCATCAAGTGGTGGGGACATGTTACACCCATCATACCCGCAAATTACACTTAAAGGAATAGTCTACTCATTTTCAATATTAAAATATGTTATTACCTTAACTAAGAATTGTTGATACATCCCTCTATCATCTGTGTGCGTGCACGTAAGCGCTGGAGCGCGCTGCGACGCTTCGATCGCATTTAGCTTAGCCCCATTTATTCAATGGTACCATTTAGAGATAAAGTTAGAAGTGACCAAACACATCAACGTTTTTCCTATTTAAGACGAGTAGTTATACGAGCAAGTTTGGTGGTACAAAATAAAACGTAGCGCTTTTCTAAGCGGATTTAAAAGAGGAACTATATTTTATGGCGTAATAGCACTTTTGGGAGTACTTCGACTCGGCGCAGTAACACCCTCCCTCTCCCATTATGAGAGTGAGAAGGGGAGCGGACTTTTCAGGCGAGTCGAAGTACTCCCAAAAGTGCTATTACGCCATAAAATATAGTTCCTCTTTTAAATCCGCTTAGAAAAGCGCTACGTTTTATTTTGTACCACCAAACTTGCTCGTATAACTACTCGTCTTAAATAGGAAAAACGTTGATGTGTTTGGTCACTTCTAACTTTATCTCTAAATGGTACAATTGAATGAATGGGACTAAGCTAAATGCTATCGAAGCGTCGCAGCGCGCTCCAGCGTTTACGTGCACGCACACAGATGATAGAGGGATGTATCAACAATTCTTAGTTAAGGTAATAACATATTTTAATATTGAAAATGAGTAGACTATTCCTTTAAAGCGTAACTAAACCCCTGGTCAGAGTCTGACTCCACCCACTGGCAATATTTGAAAAATGCAAGAAAAGTGGGCAGATCCCAAGGAGATCGTAACAAGGGCGTGGTGATCTTGAACCTGCTTACGTCACGAGTCATTTTTTGGACCCAACATCCAATAGGAAAATTCAACTGCAGTAGCCACCTTTCATCCTGAAGAGGGCAGCACTCAGACGTTTTTACACCATATATTGTAGTATTGAAACACTTTACATCCAAATGTCAAAAAACTTACTAAAATCAATGAACAGCACTAATAAAGCCCCATTCTTACAGATCATTAACTAAAAAAAGTTAGTTTAGGGTTTAGTTACGCTTTAAGAATGGACACGCCCATGAGTGCAAGATGAGTCATCAGTATTTCTGGTGCATCTTTTTGAGGTAAACAATACGCGAATAGTCTTCTCTTTTGATTATCTATAAATGTCTTGTATGCTGCAATGGCTTTATACTCCTCCAAATTGTTACATTATGTGACTTCAAGCCGTGTGTTTTGAAATATAATCTTACGTCAGAGAGTATTGTACACTTTGCTTTTGCCTTGCCTCGCTCTTGTTTGGCGTTAGAGCGAGAATTGCAGGCCAGAACCAAATTAAGCTTGATTATATTGATCAAGGACAGACATCGCTTCCAGTGTCACGGTGCTGTGCAAGTTGGTTTGTATTGAGTAAACACTCCCTGTCCCCCGAAGGTGTGTGTGTGTGTAATATTTACGAAGATATAGGGTGTGTGTGTGTGTATGTGGGCTTACGCACATTTTTACAGCCATCATCTGCTATCGTAAAGCAGCTGCGGACTAGCAGAGGTTTCCACGACAACCAGCGTTTATGGACCATGGTTCAAATCACACACGTCCACTCACAGACACAAAGACAGATCCAGAAATATTACAAGCGCACATCCCACACTCATCTGCATAAAACATTTGAATTAATGTCTCCACACACACATACTTTGATGTTTTAAATCTGTCCAGGTAAGAGGGTATGGAGCTTAAGCAGACCAGTTAAGCTCCATCTTGACATAAAGAAATATGAGCAGATTTCTGGTTGTGCTATTTTCTTTATGCTAAAATGTTATTTGATGATTATTTGGTATCAAATGTGTTAGAGTTGGCAACCCTGGTACAACTGTATGCCCCCAAAACATAGTGTTTCTATTGTACCATATAAAACACATTATAGTACCGTGGTGATTTTTGTTAATGGAATAAATGAGGGAACTTGTTCTGAGCCACTGCGGTAAATAAATAAATAAAGAGGGATCTGTAGAAGGGGAGGGTCTACATATACACAGCCATACACACACATACACATAAAGTCTCTAAACAATAAGACAATTCAAATACAGATATGTAGTACAGCAGCATGCCATGTGCAAAATATTACAGCGAAACATTAGATGCTTTCATTATAACATGAGGGGGGCGAGCCGCGAGTGAGAAAGGGGGAGAGATAGAGAGAGAGAGAGAGAGAAGTAAACAACTTCACTGTAAAAAGTAAAAGCTGGATCAACAAAAAAATTACTTCAGTTGGTAACACAGATAAAAAGAAGTTTTTATGAAACATTTTCACTTAAAGTCGCCATGAAACCGATATAACGATTGTCTTGTTTTCCTCGTGGTGATGTATATCCGAGTGAAATGGCTTCTGAAATGGAAAAAAAAGTAGGGCTGGGCTTGAATTCGTCTATCAAGAAGAGCTTGGATCGTTTGAAGTTGGGTCATGTTGCTAATTGCTAATCGCTGCGATGTTTTCCCGGACTCCGCCCACCCCAGTCATACCGTAGAGAGATCGTTTCAAGGACGGGAGAAGATTAGCATTTTTGATTTAAGATTATGAGGGCACATGAATTAATTTTTTTTTTAAATAATTTGTAAAAAAATATACCACAATCAACCTGATCTTACGAATTTCCGTGTTATAGTCACAGAATATTTTGCTAATTTATCAGTATCATTGTCATGGATATACGTACCATGGACTTTCTTTTCCGTGACAGTTTCACGTATTGGTTACTCAATTGTTTTTCCTATTTTCTTACCATTGTCGCCGGTTTGGTGTTAGAATGACTTTCTGTTACATAAAATGACTTCCTAACCCAAACCCAACTCTAAACCTAACGTCATGCTACAATTGTTTTAAAAATCCGGAAAAAATAGTATAAACCAATAGTTAAAGTGACATCCTAACCCAAACCCCAAATCTAACCCCAACCCCATGCGACAATGGTTTAAAAATAGGAAAAACAATTGAGTAACCAATACGTGAAACTGACAAAAAAAAGTCTGTGGTAGGGACATGGAAAAATACAGAGATCCGTAATAATAACACGGATAAGTGAGCAAAATATTTCGTGATTATAACACGGAACTTTGTGAGATCATGTGGACCACAATATTCTAAAATACATTCAAATTTCATTTTGACTTTAAAGCGAGAAAATGTAAGTTGCAAAAACTTAAATATATAGTAATATTTTAGCTGATCCAACTTTTACTTTTTACTGTGTTTTTATCCCCTTGTAAAGAAGTAGTTATGATATCAAATGGTAATTCAAAGACAAATATGAAAATTTACGTAATTCATGTAGCCTACATAGTAAATATCCAATGTGGTATTTTATTTACACAAGTTATAATACTTCATTACTTGTTTGTAAGTGTCTGTACATAACTGAAACACCCACTATATATTTTAGTGTTTTGTGTGTAGATGAAGCTTAACTTCAAGTGTATAACCTTGGTCTACTTTTAAATCTATTTTTATATATGTCCTTATCATTTTAGACTGTTTATAAATGTTATAACTAATAATTCCTTAACTCAGATAAGAAATTGGATGAAGGGATTCATTGGCTTTAATAAAAGACGAATGAGTCCAAGGCCTGCAGTGATCCAGTGAGAGGAGATGAGAGTCAGGTGGTAATAGAATCTGTCATTCACATTTAATAACACACACACACACACACACACACACACACACACACACACACACACACACACACTAACACTCACTGACCAACACACACACACACACACACACACACACACACACACACACACACACACACACACACACCCCCCCCCCCCACACACACACACACACACACACACACACACACACACACACACACACACACACACACACACACACACAAAGATTGTGCAGGATTATATCTATAAGGAGCCTAAAAAGTAAGATATTATTGAGAAGCAGGATACAATATAAGAGATATGAAGTGAATTTATATTAAAAGAATACATTATACTGTAGAAAGATTGCAAGTGTTGCCATAGAAAAATAATTTCTAGATCTATATTTGCGAATGGTTAAAAAAAAATCCAAGAATGCATTGCGCACAATGAAGAAATTAATTTGTGTCGACATAATTGCTGACTAATGATAAAAAAAGGAAATAAATCCAGCTCAAAATCATTCCTTTCATTTTTTCAGCGTGGTAACATTAAACTCTTCTGTTTCAACCCAATCTCATGGCTTTTCGTGGTATAATCACAAAATATTTTATTTATGTATTTTATTAATTTATTTAAAATTTCCTCCATTTTTATATCAATAAGCACGACTTTCTTTTTCGTGTTACAAATTTCTATAAATAGTTTTTTTTGTATGGTTTTTCATGTCCCCCGAGCATATGTATAAATTCTGTTTACTGTTACATTTCAGACATCCTAATACAATCCTAAGCGACGATGGTTTAAAAATAATAAATAAAATAAATAAAATGACACGAAAAAAAAAGATGTGTTCGGGAACAGGATAAAAAAATAGAAATTAGTGCTGAGTGACACAAAAAAGAAAGTCGTGCTCATAGACACGAAAAAAAAAAGAGGAAAACCATAAACACAAATAAATATTTTGTGACTATACCACGATATGCTGTGAGATAGGGCTGTCTGTTTAGTAAGTTTAGTTTAGTAAATCTGCTGTTGGTTTATGAGTGTTGCTTTATTTGTGTGGTGCTTGAAATTTCTGTATATAAATAATAAAAAATCTTGCATTACGTCTTATAAGACAACGCTGTATGTTGCAGTAGTTAGCTAACAATGCAGCATTGAATGTTTTACATGCCAAAATCAAACTGAGAGAGGTATTGTACAAAACCCTTCTCTCCTGACATGCATCCCAAAATTCCATGTTTTCGAGGATTTTCCTACCCTGTAAATTTCATTTGCAGGTTTTTTTTGTGTAGTAACCCTCATGTGGTATTACTTTCAGAAGCCTCGTGTATCATGGAAATTGCTGTTCCGATCACAACAGGCTGTTTATTAGTCATTATATTACCGTTAATATGCTCCATCTGTTCCATGTTTTCATAAATATGCTTCAGTCCAATTTGATTTTCAGTCAGGGACTGTGATGATGTTTGCGGTTTTAAAAATCATCCTTCAAAACTGATGCAACTGCCGCGCATGCATTCGGATTTGGCCTGCAGCCTTGTGATTTCGGCACTATGGGTCATCGCCACCGGCGCAATGCAAAGTTTTTACTTTGAACCTTGGAGTGGCAAGTTGCTACTATTATAGCGGTGTTAACCTGCATCTGTTTTTGCATGTGTTTTTGGTCAAGGGTGTTTGGCTAAAAGACAGGGCTCTAGGTTCCACCAGAGATCAGTCCTGAAAGGTAGCTTACTGCATAACCACGGCATACCGTAGCTGTAAATGTTTTACTCTTAAATAGAAAGTTAAACATTGAGCAAATATCAACAAAACATTTGTAACCATGGACAGTTACTGCAAACATAGTACATATCACATATGCATATCGTTGCCTTTGTGTACCATGAATGAGTAAAGCATACAGAGAAAAACTTATTTAAGAGGGTGTGTTCTGTTTAACAATCTCTTAAAGGATTAGTGCAACTAAAATGAAATAAAAAATGTTTATTATTTATGTATGCTTATGTTCCAAACCCACATGCTGATATTTTTGAAGAGCAGAGACTTTTAAAGAATTTTCATGCAGTTTTTTTCTATATGTTTCTATATAGTATTTTTATATATATATTTTCTAAGTAGTAAACTGTAAAAATGATATCAAATCAATATATACTCTTATGTTAAAAACAATTTAAACTTGTGATAAGTTGAAATAACTACCAAGTCAAAATTTAAAATAGTAGATTAAATTTACTTGCATAACCAAGTTGTTTTTACAGTGTCCTATACCTCAAAAAATTACTTTCTTACTTAGTATTTTTGTTTTGTTTTCAGTGCAAATATCTAAAAATTCCTAAATCAAGATGCATTTTCTTGATGAGCAAAATCACCTAAGAAACTACACTGCAAAAAATGATTTTCAAGAAAAAAAATTCTTAATATTTTTGTGTTGTTTTTAGAAAATAAGTCTAGTTTTTAGACCAAAAATATAAAATTTAAGTCATTTTGTGCACAAAACAAGCATTGGGGTAAGCAAAAAAAAAACTCTTCTACATTTTTCTTAAACACTAAATTCAAGAAAAATTCAAGAAAAATTTGCTTACCCCATTGGCAGATTTTTGGCTTGTATTTTTCTTGAAAAAAATGTTTTGCAGTGTAGGTTTAGTTTTTGGACAAAAAAATATAAAATTTAAAGGAACACACCAACTGTTTGGGATTTTAGCCTATTCAACGTATCGCCCAAAGTTAGTTGAGTCCATACATACCCTTTTCATCTCCGTGCGTCCCGTAACTCTGTCTGACGCACTCACTGTTAGCTTAGCTTAGCACAAATACTTTGAAGTAAATGGCTCCAGCTAGCATACTGCTCCCAATAAGTGACAAAATAACATTTTCCTATTTATATGTTGTGATTTGTATAGCCATAGCTTGTACAAATAACAAGGTTATATGAGACACAGTCATCTTTTAACCGTATACTGGGAACTCTATTCTCAGAAGGCGAAAGTTGGCGTGTTCCTTTAAGTGAATTTGTGCATAAAACAAGCAAAAAACTTTTATTTTCTTAAACACTTAATTCAAGAAAAAATACTAAGTAAGAAAGTCATTTTTTTGCAGTGTAAAAACTACTCTTATTTATATTACAAGTCTTTTGCAATCATATACGTGAGCTTTGTGTGAGGAACATGCCAATAGTTAAGTCATTATTCACTGATATGCACAGGTTTATTGTCATGAGGTGGTCACAAGATATGCGAGAATCCTTCATGCATTTCGAAGCTTTATAAACATGGTTGCTATAAACTGTAAGAGAAAAAAACCATGTGAAGATTCTTCGAAGTTCTCCCTTTGTCTTCCAAGAAAAACAGCACAGGTTTGGAACAACATGAGTAATGACGTGAATTTGTATTTTTGGGGTGAATGATTCCTTCAAGACACATATTTAAACGTCTGACATATATATGACTGTGAGTCAGTACTAAAGCGAGTCCAATGAGACGAGGCCGCAAGTATTAACTCTGATACTCTCTGTGGTCCAAGGATTTCGTGTGGACCGATCAGTCACTGAACTCTGGCTGCAAATCATGAGGGAAGAATTTAAATTTACACGCCGTAGCAAATTTGATCATAAACCCCAGATTCCCCCAAAGCCCCCTGCAAACCTAAAAATCTCATCAGGGCCTGATAGTCATATTCCACTTACTTTATGCCAAATGTTTCTTTTATAACCTATATCTGATTGAGTTGGTCACAGTTCTAGTTTTCAATGCCTGACACTGGATACTGTTTAAAGTGAATGTTGCTCCCATTACAGGGCACAAATGTCAATATTCAGAGATTAAAAAAAAAAGCCAAATAGGTTTTCTGGGGTTTAAGATGTATTGAACTGCAAACCAATGCTAAAGTCTCATAACCTATTTATGAGATTTGGTGCATAAAAGTTTATTTTCAATCAATGATTTTACATTGATTTCCATCTTTGATATGACCTTACTCAGTCAATATTAAAGGGCTCATATTATGCAAAATTTGCAACCCTACAATGACAAAGTCCACCTATTACTTTTAAATCCCCATTAAACCAAAGCAGTCTCATTAGACATGCTGTTTTGATTCTCTTGTTAATGTGATGTCACACTGATAAAGCCCCGCCCTCAGCCACTGACTGACTGGTTAATTAAGCTTTTCTAAATGTGTTTGTTAGCCACCATACTTACTCGTGTAACTACTCATGTAACAGTCTTTAAATGGGGAAAACATGGAAGTGTTTGGTGGCTTCAAAATAATCCCTGTTTGGATCCTAAAGAATGAATGGGGCTAGGCTAAATGCTAACACATTCACGACGCGCTGTACAAAGATTAAGTGCACGCATTTAAAAAAGATAGGTTTGTATTAATTCGTCTAATTTGATGTAAGAATAGTAAAATATAAAAAACGGTAGTGTTTCCCTTGAGGGGCGGTCACATTAAACGTTCGCCCCATTGACTTCCATTCATATGCAAGCGAATGCGTCAGACCAGAAACTGAAGCTCATGCTACGATATTTAGCAAGTTGCTGCGTAGCAAAGTTCAAGTCTGGTGAACTCTGACCTGCGAATTCATATAACGATTGAGTGTTGTGGTCAGTACTAAACCAGGTTGTCACTGCGTGACCTTTCTCTCTACTAAAAACACAAATGTACGAAGCCAAAGATCATATTGATGAGCTGCTCCCCGCAGCAACGTCTGACAAATACTCGCATACTCAAAGTCTAGTGTGACCGCGGCTTTATATTCTATCTCGTAAAAATTGACATAATAGGTGCCCTTTAAAGATATTATGGTTTCACAGACAGTTCTTTACATTATGCACGATGACTTTATGTAGAAAATTATATTTTCACAAAAGTATGCGCACTTGTGTGTAAATGTGGAAAACAGGTGTCATTATTCTTTCTAAACCTTCAGTTCAGCATAGACCCAAGGGGGCTTTCTCACAACGGAAAACACGAGGACTTTTAGCAACCACTAACCAGCAGACTTAATTATCCTGGGATAAATCTCTCTTCCCGACGGGAATACAAAATCTAATCGCATTCCCTGCAGCGTTAAACCTGAGAGACACTTTGGAGCTCTGTGAGTACTGGAGCAGACAGGTGATAAGCTGCAAATAGGAGTCGCCTGCAGGGCTGATCTAGGATCAGATGACGGGCGGCGCTGTTAATTGCGAGTGATGAAGGACGCGACTGCTCGTGAAGGTGAAGCCCTGACCTCTAGCTAAGCTCATGTGTGGAAGAAGTTGAAGTATAATCGGTAAAACATTTCAATTAAAGGGGATATATAATATATTGTTCATTTACAATATACTTTTAGAATTGACTATAGCACTGTGTGTCGCCTCTTTCTGTTTAAATATCCAGCTATTTCATTTTTGGAGATGGTGGGCCACTCCTTTTATTTTTTTCGGGGGCAATTGTTTATTCACAACCTTGAGTCAAATCTTTTTACTATATCTCTCATGTGTATCTGACAGATGGCAAGCAGGATAAAATCCCAGAATAAAAAAGTAATCCCTTTCTCACGTGGGCTGGCACTTGCCCGCCGGATTATCCTATCAGAGAGGGTGGAGAAAGAGAATAGCAGGAATTGATATAGGTGGGTGATTCTGACGAAATCCAGACTTAGACGTGTCCAGCATCAGATTTTTTAAAAAAGCCCTTGAAGCCAATTTTTTTGCACATATAAGATTAAGGTCTGAACTTACTATAACTGTTATTTTTAGAGGATTTAAAAAATATTTCCTATAGAATTATTAAATTTTTTTTAGATTATCATTATCAAAAATTATCATTACTGCAACATGATATTACAATAAATATATTCATTTACAAAGTCATGTTTCGGTAATGAAAACTAAAAAGTTTTCTAGGTACTGTGACAAACAAAAAAAAATTATCTGGAGAGAAAAAATAAGAACTGCTTTCCTAGTAGCCATCTTGAGTGTCAAAGTCAATTATTGTTCCTTATTATAATTTTTTTAAAAACAATAATTGAAAATTGTTGCGGAGGATGAGAAAATTTTTCTTGGACACATTTATATTCCTTATTATTGTCTCTACATTTACCAATGATCACCAAATACCACATGTTTCTTTATTGTAAATGTTTAAAGTTTAACATGCACTGAAGCTTTTTATTTATTTATTTATTTTTTTAATTATAAATATTTCCATGTCAAAGAACCCAAATCCAGTCATGGACATGTTGCGGTAATGAATTTTTTCCCCTTAAATGTGTAAAAAAAATTGGTTTGTATGATGCCATTTGAAATCATGTGCAAAATAGTACGTGAAGAGATGTTTGTAACTGTATGGTTCTTATTTTGATACTCTTACTTCGTATAATTTTTTTTATCAAAATGTCTCATGACACCTCATAAGTCTAATTTCGCGAGAATCAACCAAGTGCTGTTTTTTCTTGACCCTGTAAGCTTAGAGAACAACCTGTGAAGATGCGTGTAGATAGCCATTTGGACAAATGAACAAATCTCAAATGTAAACTAATATGTGGGTAACACTTTAGTACTGTATGTGGACCAGTTCTCATTTTTAAGAATTAACAGGTCCTTAAGAGTTTACTTGAGAAATATAGAGTGGATGTGTTGGAGTATGGTTTGAAAAACTTCCTCTGGGGTGTAGATATCCAGGAGCAAGATTGAGCCCGCCTGACACACATTGTTGACTCATGGGAGCTCAAAATCAAAATGTTATCTGCTCTTGAAATCTTACCACGGAGAACGCTGCGGCTAACACTTTCCAGAACATAATTTAAACGCCTTGGGTGGTCTTAAAATATCACAATGCATGTTGTATAATACTATCTAGTCTTTCTTAAAGCTGTAACATAAAAAAATCTGCGGTGAAAATTCCTCGGAACATCACTGAAATCGCCTTCGGTGGAAAGATCTTTGATATTAAAATACCGTGATGCACATTTCGCGGGCCAGCGCTCTGATTGTGTAACTAAAAGGCACGACCACTGCAGCACAAACGCCTGCGTTGTTTGCAACCCATGTATGTACAGCATCCAGAACCGAGCGCCGCGTCCACATGTCATCTTTGGGTCACCGAGCACCAACACGCTCTCCGCACACACGCATGCCATGGCCCACGCAGTGCAGTCTAGGCCCGAGGCCTGAGATGTGGAGGTGGAGAAAGTGAGAGATAATGAGGAAGAAAGAGACACTGAGAAAAACAATACTGGTTCTGGATAAAATTGCACAATATGGTAATAAAATTACTAAATGCTCAAAACTTGCAGCATGCTTTTTTACTTTGTTTCATATACAGGAGCACTAGACACAACAAACAGTGTCATGATCGCCAAGAGCTGCCTACATGACAAGCAATGCAGTACTGTTCTTTGCAAACAACTTTAGTGAAAATCATATCAAATCGTATTACAACCAGCTGTGATTTGATTTAGGTCATGGGTTTGATTCCCAAAGAGCACCTTGTTATGCATAATAGGTCACATTGTACAGAAAGAATTGCCAAATGCATAAATGTACATAAACACTATACGACAAAGAGTTTCTGTGTTTGGTGTGCTGTTCTTTATCTTCGACAAACATTCTTTGAGAAACAACCAGTTCCAGTACTTTTCGTAGAAAGCCAGCTACTCTGAGGGAAGAACAGACGGAAAATATCTGTTTCTGCAACTGTTTTGCTTTGGACTCCATCTGTGACGTGATGGGGAAACCCCAACAGGGAGTCTCTCCAGGGGTCCGAACGCCTCACTGATCATGCAGGGCTTATAAAGCTCTGAAACGCATTAAAACACGAATAATTCCTCCAGTGAAACGCACAGAGAATCCCTTTCAACTCTAGAGAGAAACTTGGCAGAAAAGTCTCAACAACAGGCACGGTCCAAATCTGGTCTTACTTAGCAATGAAAATACACATCCAGCACAATCCTTTTTTTGTATTAAGTACTGCGTTTTCTGGTTATGAACTAGAATTTTACCATACTAGTGTATCTGTAGTATGGTACTTTTATAATTCTATTATCTATAGAACGGTACTTCTATCATTCTATAATATACCACTTTTATAAACTTTAGTATGATACTTTTTGTAATTATATAATCTATAGTACATACATAATCTATAGTATGGTACTACTATACTTCTATAATCAATAGTATGGTACTTCTATAATCTATACTATGGTACTATATACTTCTATGATCTACGGTATGGTACCTCTATAATCTATAGTATGGTACTACTACACAGCAAAAAGTCCAGTGTTAAATTAACTCTCTCCAAGTTGATTTCAACACTTTTAAGAGTATATACTCTGATATGCTCCACACATATCAGAGTTAAATAAACACTTTTAATAAAATTTTTACCACTAGGCCAGAGTTTCTTTGACTCACAAAAGTGGTAAAGGGGTCATATTATGAGATTTTTTTAAGGTGTAAAAACGTCTCTGGTGTCCCCAGAGTGTATATGTGAAGTTTAAGCTCAAAATATCATATAGATTATTTATTATAGCATGTTTAAATTGCCACTTTGTACACAGCAAAATCATTAGTGTTAAATGTACACTGCTGGTGTTTATATAAGTACCACCAGACCTGGTGATACCCATATACACACCAGCCGTGTACAATCTAATGTATGGTACTTCTATACGTCAATAATCTATAGTTTTGTACATCCTATACTTCTATAATCTATAGTATGGTACCTTTTATACTCCTATAATCTACAGTATGGTACTTTCTATACTATTATAATCTATAGTATGGTACCTTCTATACTCCTGTAATCTATAGTATGGTACCTTCTATAGTCCTATAATCTATAGTATGGTACCTTCTATACTCCTATAATCTACAAATATGGTACTTTCTATACTCCTATAATCTATAGTTTTGTACCTTCTATACTCCTGTTATCTATAGTATGGTACCCTCTATACTCCTATAATCTATAGTTTTGTACCTTTTATACTCCTAAAATCTACAGTATGCTCCCTTCTATGCTCCAATAATCTATAGTATGGTACCTTCTATACTCCTATAATCTACAGTATGGTACCTTCTATACTCATATAATCTATAGTATGGTACATTCTATACTCATATAATATATAGTATGGTACCTTCTAAACTCATATGATCTATAGTTTTGTACCTTATATACTCCAATAATCTATAGTATGGTACCTTCTATACTCCTATAATTTATAGTTTTGTACCTTTTATACTCCTATAACCTACAATATGGTCCTTTCTATACTCCTATAATCTATAGTTTTGTACCTTTTATACTCCTATAATCTACAGTATGGTACCTTATATACTCCTATAATCTGTAGTATGGTACCTTCTATACTCCTATCTATATTATGGTACCTTCTATACTCCAATAATCTATAGTTTTGTACCTTCTATACTTCTATAATCTATGGTTTTGTGCCTTCTATACATCTATAATATTAAGTATGGCACCTTCTATGCTTCTATAATCTATAGTTTTGTACCTTCTACACTTCTATAGTATGGTACTTTCTATAGTCCTATAATCTATAGTATGGTACCTTCTATAGTCCTACAATCTATAGTACGGTACCATACTCTTACAATCTATAGTATGGTACCTTATATACTCCTATAATCTATAGTATGGTACCTTATATACTCCTATAATCTATAGTATGGTACCTTATATGCTCCTATAATCTATAATATGGTACCTTCTATAGTCCCATAATCTATAGTATGGTACCTTCTATAGTCCTACAATCTATAGTATGGTACCATACTCTTACAATCTATAGTATGGTACCTAATAATCCTATAATCTATAGTATGGTACCTTATATACTCCTATAATCTGTAGTATGGTACCTTCTATACTCCTATAGTCTATATTATGGTACCTTCTATACTCCAATAATCTATAGTTTTGTACCTTCTATACTCCTATAATCTATAGTTTTGTGCCTTCTATACATCTATAATATTTAGTATGGCACATTCTATACTCCTGTTATCTATAATATGGTGCCTTTTATAATCTATAGTATGATACTTTAATACAGTGGTCACCAATCCTGGTCCTGGAGGGACGGTATCTCTGCAGAGTTTAGCTCCAACCCTAATCAAACACACCTGAAGCACCTTAATTAGCTGCTTCAGGTGTGTTTTAGTAGGGTTGGAGCTAAACTCTGCAGAAACACCGGCCCTCCACTGCTAATCTAAAGTATGGCACATTGTTTAATCTATAGTCAGATGCTTATATACCTGTATAATCTATAGTCTGTTACTTCTATATCTCTTTAATCTATATTCTGATACTTCTATACTTCTATAAATTATAATCTGGTACTTCTATAATTCTATAATCTGTAGTCTGGTCCTTATATACTTTATAGTCTGGTATTTTTATGCTTTTATAATCTGTAGTCTGGTACTTCTATAATTCTATAATCTATAGTCTGGTACTTCTATACCTCTATAATCTATAATATAATATTATGTACCTTTATAATCTATAGTATGTTTATTCTATACTACTCTATACTATTCTAGTACTATTCTATACTGCTGTAAATACTGCAGGACATAGCATATACATTTTAGAATAACTGCATGACTTGTTGCATTCAGCTAAATCTTCTTGCTTTCAATTTAAACGACAATTCACGTAATAAATAGTTTGAACAGTCTTTCATTTGTGTGTTTAGAGGGCAAAGAGTTTATACAGAAAATTGAGGTGCATCATTCGTTTTAAGTGGTAATCGATTTCATCTCATACATTAAGTCATGTGTCAATTGTGAAAGATTTACGGTCGTGTTATTAAGATTTTCCATGCACCAGTTTTTTCAAACAGTAGCCCAAAGAATTTAGATACAGACTTCACATTCTTCCAATTAATTTGTATATGGTTCGGTTTGGTGGTCGTTGTGTTCTGCTGGTAAACATTCCTTTATAAAGGGCCCTTCTGTACAAACATACAAAGCAAGTTTTTGACTTTTAAAAGAGCTTATTCCAGCCAGGAGGTCAGATTAGTGCTGTTTTAAAGGCTCTTTAATCATACTGTCATGTTCCTCTGTTGAGCCAGTTCCCACTTATTGCTCATAGGGCTGAGTTCACAAATATAAACCCATATATCATCCGTCTGGACCCAAGCTCAAAGCAACGAAGAACAGTGATGGTTCTGTCTCAGTGTGGCTAATTATAGATTTCAAACATAAAGTCAAAGGTCTGGCATCGAACTATGGATCGAGATGTCTTCAGCTTCCTGGCTTACAGATAGCTTTGGATTATGTGCAGTTGCCATCTGTTTTACGCTTTCACTGTAGCAAAGCTTAAAATGTAAAGCTAGCGTTTAGCATGTTATATTCAGCTATCCAGCTGTTTCGAATTTTAAACAGTCGACATGCGTGTGTATAGTTTTTGTTTGATTAATCTTCTCATGCTGAAGGTGCAATAGCTACTATTGTAAAGTTTTCACAATCGTGGTGGTGTTCTTAAAAGACTCAGGGAGTAACAAAGCATTTAGCTTATACATTTTATGCATACGTGCATTCTGGGACTTGAAACCATGACCTTGGTGTTGCATGAGAGGGAGAAATATTGAAGAAAAACAGAAAGGTATTGGAGAAAAACATTTAATCAGATGACTGATCCTAATCTGAAAATAAAACGAGGCTCTTTTTTAACATGTGTTTGTGTTTTTAAACAGCACTTTAACCGCAGATCTTTTATCGCCGTAGCTGTGAAATTCATGCCGATTTTTTATCTGATTCTGTGATTTCGTGCAGTTACAATGAGATTTGTGGAGGTATGTGACTGCTGTGTGGACCTTGTGCATGTTTAATCATGTATTTTACATTTGTGGTTATTAAATACTTATATTTATTTGTCTTATTTGTTTATTCTTAATTTATTCATCTCAAGCTAGTGATGTTCAGAATGCTTTTTTACAAATGCATATCACACATATGTTTAAAATTAGATGTATCAGCAATAGGGGGGCCATTCGTGCCAGTTCCGCCGGACACGTCCCGAACATATTTTTTGGTTCGTTCTCAGGAAGTCGTGTTGGTCGACCACATACGTCATCAAGGTTTAATATTTCGAGTTTAATTTCAGAAAAGCAACCCGTTACATTTTAAGGTAAGAATGAAACTACAATGATTGTATGTCTTTAAAGAAATATCGTCGCTGCCCAATGAAACTCACCTATGTCCAAAATGGTTATTTTTCAGGAAGTGAAAAAAACATTGTATTTCAAAAGCAGTTGAATGTAGCGTTGTCATACTTGGTACGGCATCTTTACATGTAACCATATTCTTGCCAGTGTAATGATATAATCCAAATTTGACCAAAATTTAGTTTAAATGGAGATACGTGCATATTTTACAGTAACGGTGGTCGATACGCGTTCTTCCGATCATTAATTAGAATGGCCAAGTCGGGTTTCATATTGACAGATGAATACGCTCAGTTTATTAAATAGCCTACCTCTTGGTTTATTAAATACGCTTAGTTTATTTAATATTAGTTATACATTTATTAACTGTCTCTTGCAAACTATGAAGGGACAATGAATCAATACACTGACTGGCTGGCGTCAGGGGGGAAACGTTTACCTCGATGAAGGAAAGTCAGTAGGTACGTTTACATGCAACCAAATAATCCGTTTGTAATCATATTGATGGCTCGATTGTATTGAAATCCTTCACGTAAACACCTTAATCAATACGATTGAGGACGATCGGATGCAAATTTGGATCGTATTGAAGGGGGTGGTGTACTCCGATCTGTGATCCGATCTGCAGGGGAAAAGTACGCATGTAAACGCGTGAATCGTCTCACCAGGCTGTGTTTATTCGGCTATCCAGTCCTGAGCTTCGATGAAACTTCACGAGACCGGAAAATCAGATGACATGATTTCACAACTTTTCATTGGCCATTTAGATATGTGAAGCATACCGTATACGGAAATGAACCTGGACATTCAATCCGTTGAAAAATCTCAAAATCGGCAAAATGGACATACGTGGTTTTCATCGGACAGCAACAATATCTTAATTTTCTGATGTATTTTAACTAAAATGTGAGAACCTCGATGACGTATGCAGTCGAGCAACGCGACTTCCGGAGAACGCACCTGAAAACATGTTCGGGACGTGTCCGGCGGAACTGGCATGAATGGCCACCCTAATCATCAATGAGATTATATTAGGACTTATCACATGACTCTTTGGAATGCTTGATTCTGATTGGCCAGTCGCGACATTTGCAAGTTTGTTATTCCCAGATAACAACCGCTCAAAACTAATAACACACGGTAACCCGGATGCTGCAAATCATTTTGACAGGTACTGTTTAATATCACACAAAAATTTTAAATAATTATGTATTTTAATAACATATATGACATCATATTTACAAATGATTCAACCAAATAGTGAAGTCAAAGGGGAGCATAACTAAATGTAACTAAATCTAAAATTATTTTGATCCGAACTAAACAAAACTGTAAACGTGAACCAGGACACTACACTGGTAAGTTTATAAGACTGTGTCATGGTTATTTTATATAACCTGGTAAAAAAGGAATTTTTGAATCATGTACTGTGTACACCTTATGACTATGAGGAAGCAAATAAAATTGGGAAGTTGTTATTCTTTTGCTTTCATATATGGTTTAAAACATGGGAAACAAATTCAACATTCTGGCCGAGACTGCTGAGACAAAGAAAGTAAATACAAGACAATGAATGTAAATACAATACAATTTTAGCTGAGCAGCAGAAGTTACAGTTCTGCTTTTATATGAAAAATGTACATTATTATGTACATCTGTAACTGATGACCTGGCACATGAGTTTGCCTTTTACGCCATCAGAGATAGGTTTAAGATAAAACATCTTAAATAAAGCTTGGCATATCAGTACATTTCATTTTGAGGCAGAATTATCTGTCAACAAATAAATCAAACATTTAATGTGCCTTTTTATAATTCACAAACAAATATGTTGCTCTTAAAAAAAGCAAAACCATTACTGTCACAAGATTTATGCCCCAAACTGACTGCCACGTCTCTATTAAAGAAAAAACATTTAGTCAGATGACTGATCCTAATCTAAAAAATAAAACAAGGCTCTTTTAACACATGTTTGTGTTTTTTATGCATAGTACTGTGACTTCACAGCTTATCTGTGTAATTCATTATGATTTTTGAACTGATTCTGTGATTTTGTGCAGTTAAACTAAGATTTATGGTTTACATGTACACTGTAAAAAATACAGCATTAAGTTTAAACAGCTTATTTATGCAAGTCAATTCAACCTTCTTTTTTAAGTGTTGCTTGTGATAAATTGACATAAATTAGAAAAACAAATTAAAATTGTTTAACTAAAGTTAAAGTAACAAAAAATATACATGTATATGTTGAAATTATTTTGATATATGATTTTTTACAATGTACTTGTTATTCAGGTTATTTATTGAGGTTTATTTGCATTTTTTCTTTTAATAAGTAGATTAGAGGCATCTTTTAGCTATGCTAAGTGATTTTCTCAAATGCTTTTGGCAAACATGTGACCCTGTCTGTGAAATCCAGGTTAAAGTCTCATAATCTATAGTTTAAATCAATGACTCATTCAGTAATTGATTTTACATTGATTTCAATCTTGGACATGACCTTACTCCAGCAGTATTAAATATATAAAGGTTATATTTTCCCAGAATGTTTAAAAAAAATTGCTTGGTTTTCACAGGGTCACATACTGTATACTGTAAAAAGTTGGATCAACTTAAAAAAAATACTTCAATTGGTAACACCTAAAATAATCAGAATGGTTCTTCATTCTGATTGGTTGAAATGCGTTCTAAGCCGTGATAAAATACTGCGGTAAACCCACGGTTCAGACCGCATCACAAGTATCACTGCGCCACTGTTGCTGCATACTGATTTATGAAAATAAACACCACAGTCTTTAATCATATTTTTAATTTTCCTACATTTGCACATTGCCCCATGACCCAGGTCCAAGCCTGCCCCATGACCCAGGTCCAAGCCTGCCCCATGACCCAGGTCCTAGCCTGCCCCATGACCCAGGTCCTAGCCTGCCCCATGACCCAGGTCCTAGCCTGCCCCATGACCCAGGTCCTAGCCTGCCCCATGACCCAGGTCCTAGCCTGCCCCATGACCCAGGTCCTAGCCTGCCCCATGACCCAGGCCCGCATCTGCCCCATGACCCAGGCCCGCATCTGCCTCATGACCCAGGCCCGCATCTGCCTCATGACCCAGGCCCGCATCTGCCTCATGACCCAGGCCCGCATCTGCCTCATGACCCAGGCCCGCATCTGCCCCATGTTCCTGGACCATCCTGGCCATATGACCCAGGACCTCTCCTGAACTGCCCTGCCTTCGCCAAGAGGTCCTGGCCCGCCCGCCCACCCTCTATTGGACTGTATGTTTTGTTTGTTGGGCTCCGGGAGTCGCCCTTTAGAGGGGGGGTTCTGTAATGGTTTTGTTCTGTATTCTGTGTAATTTTGTTATTTGTACTTGTATTTTGTTATCCTGCTCTGTTCTGACTTTTATTTTGAAATCATCATGCCATGTCACGTTTCACACTTCCTGTCTGTTTTGTATATAAGTCACTTCCTGTACACCAGTTCCTGGCTGATTATTACATCGCCAACACCCTGTCTGTATCTGCCTGTTACCTGTATCTGTTACCTGTTTATCTGTATCTGTTCCTGTTTTTTGACCTGTGCCTGTTATCTGGATTTTGCCTGTACTGCCGCCTGCCCTGACACATTGCCTGTATTTGGATTCTGATTTTGGATTAACCCTTTGGATTTGT
Organism: Misgurnus anguillicaudatus; assembly: GCF_027580225.2. Lineage (NCBI taxonomy): Eukaryota > Metazoa > Chordata > Actinopteri > Cypriniformes > Cobitidae > Misgurnus > Misgurnus anguillicaudatus. The sequence goes on along the minus strand of NC_073339.2, from coordinate 11,067,453 downwards.
TTGCTGGCCCCTTTTGGGATTTTACTCAATAAAACACCTTTTGCATATGGATTCATCTTCTCATCGCTTTCTTTAAAGCAGCCCCTTACAGCCAGCTATTTTTTCAGCTAAGCGCCAGCTTTCTCTACCTGAGCGCCAGCTTTCTACAGCTGAGCGCTTTGGTAGCTTTGATACTTGAGCTGTGAGGTGGTTGGTTGTTGTGATATTTATCCCGCCCCTCCTCCACTGTGATTAGACTAGCGTGTGAGAACTGACATTGATGAGCGGAGCTTTTCACCCAAAGTTGAAATTTTTTTAACTTTCGGCCCTTAGCGCAGAGAAACAGCAGAGAGACGATTTTCAGTACAAAAAGCGCCAGCTGCTGGCTTTTTTGAAAAACACAGCGTTTCCAAACAATTTAAATCATACGGCGGCGTAAAAGCTTTGGTGTGCACGGCCCCTAAGACTCATCCAGCGCACACATGCCTGTGCAGCGCCAAAGTGTACTTCTTCCATTTCAGGGAAATCTTATTAAAGTGAGATAGGAGAAAATATTTGAACACACATCACTTTTAAGTCCTAGTCAAATATTGCCTGTGAAAAATGAAATTAATGTGTCAAATTGGCCCATTTGAGATGGTTCACAGATTGTGTTCCGATTTCTTCTCTTAACCTCCACAAAATGTTTTCCAGCGTTGTGGAAAATTGATGTCTGCAACGGTATGCAATCACTAAATGTAATTTCCCTAATGAGAACGCCCTAAAACAAGGGTCAAGTTTTGATTACTTGAAATTCTTCCTGTCTGATGGAGCAGGCTGGACGAGGGCGCATTGAACAGAGGCAAAATCAGGTTAGCCATGTGTATTGCACAATCCCGACTTTAGAGGAAATGTTCCCATTGGTGACCTTGATCTCCACAGTCAGTTCTGCTGATTTATAGTCCGGGGCTGCCAATTAATCTCTTTGGATGGAAAACATCTCACTTTTAACTGAGAACTTTATTCGGTGATACCAGACTTGTTAGTTTAGGACAATGTACACAAAAAGAAGGGAAAACTAGCATTTTGCTTTAATATCAAAGACTTTGGCATATATCTGGCTGTATTTGTGCTATGGAGATCCATTTTGTTCCTCAAATGGCCGGCCATTTCTACAAACCACAATAGCATAGGGACTTAAAGTTAGGCTTGTTTGAGTTTGGTCAGTTATCTGTGTCCAATTTCGTCCCATCTCCTATATGGTGCACTATATAGTGTGTCTGCCATCATTTTCTCCTCTCTCTCTCTCTCTCTCTCTCTCTCTCTCTCTTTCTGTTCTTTCTTTCTTTCTTTTATTATAGTAAACATTACAGTTCGATCTCCACACTGCAAGAGTTCACTTTACATAACATGCAATGCACCTTTAAAACAACAAAAGCCTTTGAGCCATTAACAGCTCTCTGACCTTTTTAATTTGGCCGAGGCAAATCACCCAGCTGTCAGAAATGAGCCGTGAGCCATTATTCACTCAGTTCACTGCAGAATGCCGCGATGTTTTTTTTTTTTTAAATCTTGCCATGTTGAAAGCGACTTCAAATGTACCGGAACTAAACCGTTGTCCCAAAGGGAAAACTTTATCAAGCTGTGAATGTGTTTACATTTACAGTGGTCTGTATCTGTATGTGTGTACTCCATGCAAACGGGTTTGGATAATCGTTCAGACAGCCTCCTTCTGAATGTCTGAATAAATTTGATGATCGACGTACGCAACATGCTATGCATTGATTTTGTGCGCTTGACCGGAGCTATAGGTCATTTTTTCCAGTATGGCATGTTTTCTGGATGAAAACAGATGAAGGGATTTAGCATATAATGTAATAAATAAATGAACCATATGTGTGTTAATAGGTTTGAACTAGTGTTGTAGTCAAGACCACATAAACCGAGACCAAGTCATGACCAAGACCAAGACAGGCCGAGACCGAGACAAGACCAAGACCAAGACAGGCCGTGACCAAGTCAAGACCAAGACCATTGCAAGTCATTGCATTAAAACACTTATGATAAAATGTGGAATATGCATATGATTAGGCACTTCTTGTCTGTGTGTGTGCGTGTGTGTGTGTGCCATCAGAGAAGTTTTAAGAAAATTAATGATAAAAAAAATAAATTTGTGATGTGCACAGCAAAAAATGATTTTCAAGAAAAAATGTTCTTAGTATTTTTTCTTGTTTTCAGTAAAAATATCTAAAAATTCTTAAATTAAGGTGCTTTTTCTTGATAAGCAAAACTACCCAAGAAAATAAGTCTAGTTTTTAGACCAAAAATATCAAGTGATTTTGTGCATAAAACAAGCAAAAAAAAAAAAAAAAAATTCTGCCAATGGGGTAAGAAAAAAATCTTGAACCTTTTTCTTAAACACTAAATTCAAGAAAAATTCAAGAACAATTTGCTTACCCCATTGGCAGATTTTTTTGCTTGTTTTATGCACAAAATCACTTAAATTTGATATGTTTGCTCAAAAAACTAGACTTATTTTCTTGGGTTGTTTTGTTCATCGAGAAAAAGCATCTTTATTTAAGAATTTTAAGATATTTTTACTGAAAACAAGACAAAAATACTAAGAATCAGTGTGCCATCAGTTGTGGTCTTGACCGGTCTTAAAAAAAAAATTCTGAGTCCTCTTTGTCTGAGACCGAGACGAGACCGAGTAAAAATGCAATCGATTCCAAGACGAGACCAAGACCTTTAAAAAGTGGTCTTGAGATCGGTCTTACTACAACACTAGTTTGAACTATAGACTGTAAAAATATATGGACGTAGTGTCCGTGACGTCACTCATAGGTTTGTAAAAAGGTTTTTTAAAGCCAATTGTTTATGGGGCCTGCCGTCGCGTCACCACGCATCACTTGCGGATAACTGAAAATGGGTAAAGAGGCGAGACGTGGGTGAAGCTGAAGTGGGTGGTTGCTGAAACCACACCCACCTAGCTCGACAGCAGTGACAGCAGTGACAGTTCACCTGTCACTCAAGTGGCACACCCTTAATTATGCATATAACATCCATACTGTAGGTTCACACCAGACACGAGTTCAGCGATTTGTGCGAATAGATTACATACAAAGTCAATGCAAAGATGCGATCAGGCACGTCCTCGCCTGGGGCGATGCGAATGACGTGATATGGGTGGAGCGTTTGCCCACAAGTAATCTAGAGCGAGTAACGCGATGCCCTGCGTTTGCTGTGTACATAACATTACAGTTGTCATGAAGGGGAAAATTAGCTATATAGACCAAAAACACTTTTTGTACCATGCTGTAATAAAGCAATAAGCCTCAAGAAGCAGTTGGTTACCAGTGCATTTTATAACAGATGTTGGACGCCTATCAACATCCCTTGTAACACCACTGCTTCACGGGGCTTATTGCGTTTATAAAACGGTTACTTCATATGCATAGCAGAATTTCATAAAATGAAACACGTTGCCTTATTGTACAACAATAAGTTGTAATTATATTAGTACAAATATTACTCTTCCGCCAAACAAAGTAGTTCCTCAGAATCAAGTGTGGCTGAAACAGCGCAGTTCTCAAGCAACACAGACGGAGCAAAGACACAATGAAAATATGATTTAAGACTGTGGTGTTTATTTTTATAAATCAACATTCATCTAAAATATACATTAACATTTATATCGTGCAACTGTTGAAGTGATGATCAAATATGTTTGGAAGCATGCTTAACTCTTTCCCCATCAGCGTGTTTTTTTTTTAAGTTGCCACCCAGTTTTAGTTTAATGCCCTACAGAAAAACGATCTTCTTTAATTAAACATAAAATATCAAATGAAAGAACAGACCCTCTACTTAAAAAAAACATTTTGACCTCATTATTATTTATAAGATAGCGTGTTCTTATCCAATGCAGAGACGTTTCGCTTTTGTGTATGCGCGCTTGCGCGTGCATGTGCTCCATGCGGCCATGTCAGCCGGGGAGGGGCGTCTGGGGCTCATGGATACGGTTCTGTATAGTAAAGTAAACGTGACTGCGCCATTTATGCACACTCTGTAAATACATTGGATGATTATTTCTGTAATACTGGTATTCTTAGTAAATCTTAGCTTTATCAGTTGCCCCGCCCACTCATCGCCATTCTTCTCACAGTGTCCACGCCATTTAAGTAGCATTTTTCAAAATGATAGTAAAGTAGACTGAAGCTGAAACCGCAGGGTTTCATGACGCTTTAAGTCAATGCAAAGACACGAATAGGCATTCTGCTGCGTGGTAAGCGCGAATGGCGCGTTCCACGAGAATTTAGTTGAAGAATCTAGCGGATTTTCGCACAGTAAACATGTTTATCTTCGGTAAAGGCATTTTAACATATAGGATTGACTCCGTTTTGGAGTCGATAAATTTCCAGCTTAGGTCACTTCCGTGTTGTCTTCACGACAGATATCGAAAGGTTTAGTGCACACTCACTAGTTTAAATCACAAAACATTAGCATACATAAAGAAGAAGATATGATCATGGATCACAGATGCATAAACAATGACACATTTCCATGCACATCTCACACACACATCTACAGTATATTTCTGGGCTGGTTACTGTCTCACACATCCCCTCCCTCTGTAAAATCCATGAATCACCCCACAGCTCACTGTTGTGCGTTTCAGCAGATTTATACTTCATATGCAGAACTAAATTTTTTGTCAATTTACATCAATTCTATATTCAGTTCAACGAGTCATTCGTCTTTCCTGGTGTGACCAGGGTCACTTGCTGAAGCAATAAATGTGTTGTAAATGTCTCATATGTGTCTTGTTTATGATGCAAATGCACATCTCTCTTTCAGAGAAAATCAGATTTAGGGTAAACCTGACAGTAATTTCCGATCTTGACAACTTGTCTCAAACTACTACCCTACAGCGAATCATAAAGAAGCATGTCTATGAATCAAATGCTCACCCCGTCCTTTCATCCTGTAATACTAAGGGATGATCGCCATGGTAACGGTTTACATGCTATGCCCTGTTGTCAAGGAGATCCCGTCATAGAGGATAATGGGTTCCTCTGTACCCTCCGCCTCTTGTTCCCAACACGAGAGTACATGCTTGCAAACACTTAATCATGCTATTTGTAGGCAAATGGCTGTCCTGTTTCCTTTAGGAGTGTAATGATTTTCATATTTACTACAAAGGCTGATAAAAAGCACTTTAATTCACCTTTAGTGTAGCTTGTGTGCAAATAGCGGATGATGTGTTGCCTGCCTCCAACCTTTGAATAAAGATAATTGCACTTTATTATTCATTTTCCCTTTTATCTTCTGCTTTCCTGTAATGATTGAGAAAAGTCAATACTAAATAGAAAAAAATCTGCTTTATATGTTTTGCAAAGCGGTAAATGTGCAAATAATTTGTTTTCAGCTTGATTATTGTTAGTGGCTTTTCTGTGCCCGCTGTGCCTTGTCAATGGCACAGACAATTAAAGCCCCCTTTCGCACATCTTTATTTGGATAGCCTATAATGACTTTTTGCTAATAGGGGGCATAATGTTCATAATCGGATGCTGGGTTATTCATGAATCAGGGGAGCTTTGGAACAGAGAGAAAATCTCAAAATCTGGACCTCCTAGCACCGCTCAAGTTCAAGGGCTGGGAAAGTGCTGGCCTAAATAAAATAAATAATGTGTTTGAAGGATGTCTGTTAACGCAAGTGAGACCATTAAACAGTTCACCTGATGAACTGGACCTAAAGAGCTTTTGGAACAGACAGAGGAAATACAGGTTATTGGTTTCATTAGTGATAATGTATCTCTTGGAACACACTGTACAGTACTTTACAGTGATCATAAGGACGGCATGTATTTACATAAGTAAATTCTGAGTAATGCTAATGTACAACATGTCCAGAATGTTTAATTATTTTGCTTGGGTGCTTGTAATTAGGTGTTGTAATTGTTATGACTGTAGTAATTAATTCATTATAGTGCGCTATGTGTAACACTGGCACTGTACGGTTGTTTTACAACTACCAGTTTCATCATGGGGTAATACTTAAAAGTAAGATTGTTTATGTAAGGTAATGTGTAATTGCTCAGCTTTAGTTTGTAATGCATGAATCAATGTTAACATAAACACGTTTTGATGTAAATATTTATGTGTAGAAAACAACAAGCCAAGATCATTTAACTGTATAAAAGCACTACATTATTAGTTAGTGTTAAAGGTGCAGTGTGTTATTTTTAGAAGCATCTCTTAAAGGAAATGGAAAATAATATACAAAACTATATTATCAGTGGTGTATAAAGACCTTTTATAATGAACCGTTATGTTTTTATAAACTTAGAATGAGACGTTTTTATCTACATACACCGAGGGTCCCCTTATATGGAGGTCGTCATTTTGTGCGACCATGTTTCTACAGAAGCCCTTAACGGACAAACTTTTTTACTAAGTTGTCTCCGACGATGAAATGTTTGTCCGTAGTGGCTATCGTAGTTTTTTAATGCGTTTTAAAGGTGCAGTGTGTAAATTTTAGCGGCATCTAGTGGTGAGGTTGCGAATTGCAACATACGGCTCAGTCCACTGCTCACCTCTTGCTTTTGAAACACGTAAGAGAAGCTACGGTAGCCGCCACCGGACAAACATGTCATCGTTGGAGACAACTTAGTAAAAAAGTTTGTCCATTAAGGGCCTCTGTAGAAACATGGCTGCACAAAATGGAGGCTTCCATGTAAGGGGACCCTCGGTGTATGTAGATAAAAACGTCTCATTCTAAGGCAATAAACACATAACGATTCATTATGAAACGTCTTTATACACCCCTGTTAATTTAGTTTTGTATATTATTTTGCATTTCTGTCAAGAGATCCTTCTAAAAATTACACACTGCACCTTTAAAAGCAAGGGTTGGGCAGTGGGCTGAGCCGCTGGTTGCAATTTGCAACTTCACCACTAGATGCCGCTAAAATTTAAAATTTAACAACTTCATTTTGTAAGGCATAATGTATAGGGTGATACAAGATAAGCAACCAAGCTTGTTTATATGTTGGAGAATTTACTTGAATTGCGTTTCAGACAACTCAGATTTCTGATATTTCCCACCTAAAAACACACACGTCTGGAACAGCAAACGAAGTCGGTTGATCAACCCTAGCCTCAGATGGCTGACAACTGATGTATACAGCACACTTAAAGGTGTAATGCGTTTTTAGCGGCATCTAGTGGTGAGACTGCGAATTGCAACTAACATCACTTTCGAAACGCAAAGAGAAGCTATGGTAGTTGCCACAGGACAAACATGTCGTCGTCTGAGACAACGTAGAGATAAGAACAGTTTGTCTGTTTAAGGCTTCTGTAGAAACATGACGGCGACTTCCATGTAAGGAGACTCGTTGTGTACAGTATATAGATAAAATATTGTGTACAGTATATAGAGAAAAATATTTATTCTAAGGTAATAAAAACAATACAGTTCATTATGTAAGGTCTTTATAGACGGTTTTACAATATAAACAAACGGCTATTTCCACATAGAATCAATAACAACAGAATCATTTTACAGTAGTTTACTTCTGATAACAAGAGAAATAAACGTCACATAAATTACCTTCGCTTATACAGTATATCATATCTGACGCGTATCAACTATTACACCGAGCTAACGTTACTGTGTAAAATGAATGTATGTTGGCTGCCAAACCTCTCTGCACAGTTGTGATTGTGCTCATCATCTCTATTCGTCTTTAGCATATAATTTTTTTTATTTTCGACAAGGTATTTGTTTCAGTGATCAGTTAAGCTAGGCAGACCGATAAATAAATACAGAACGGAAGTTTACTTCGGTTCAGGCGGGTAACAGCGACAACTCACATAAGTCCGATAAAACCGTCTATACACCACTGATAATATAGTAATGTATATTATATTGCATTTCTCTCAAGAGATATTTCGAAAAGTTACACATTGCACCTTTAACTGGAAAAACTTCAGCAGATTCTAAGTCATCTTTTGATTAGTTGAATTAAACAGGATTTTCGGGACATGTGTGTGTCGGGTTCTTTAACAGTCCACCTGGAAACAACAAAGCTGTCTGATCGAAGAAGAAAGCTGACATATTTACATCAATGACAAGATGCTTGTTGTTATGCCATTGCCATTGTTGTTATGAATCTTAGAGTAAATCATTCATTGTGAGTGGATGGTTGCACACCGGTCTGTTATTTTGGAGACATATCCTCGCCTCTAAACATAACATGGCTTATTACACGACTGCAACATGATTAAATAATTTGACACCAAATTGAGATAAATGCAAATGGAAAAAATTGACATATTTTAGTCATATTTTATTTGTATCAAATACCAACCTGGCAAAACAAATTTAAAGAGACAGGGAGTGATGCTTTAAACATCTAAATAGTACCCAGGTAAGTGGTGTATACTGACCAATTAGAATAAAGTATTTCAGAGACTTGTGTAAAAACTTATAGTAAAGTTATTGTAAAGTTTTATGTGTTTACTTACGCTGGTGATGCACATTCATTTAAATGTGTGTACTAATGCAGGGTTGTACTGTATAGCCTGTCCATAATGCATAATGCACACGTTTTAGAAGTTTTGGCCTGACCGAGCGCTGTCCATCAGCACCCACCTGAACTCACCATGTGAAGCAAATACATTGCAAAAAGCTTTCTAAAAATAAATCTGCTAAACCTTATAGGATGGATAGCTAAAAAAAAAATGCCTTAGAAAATGTTCTGTGTTGAACATAAAGATGCAACGCAAAAGGTCACGGGCCCCAATCTGAAAATGCATCGAATGCACTTTAAGCACTTTGAAAAGCGTGTGCTAAAAACTGACCTTTTTGTAAGTTTTGAAGTCTTTGAAATCTGTTGTGATGTCCTCTGTGTAGTGCTGTGATACCGGACACACGGTTGCCCATGACTGCTGCTGCTGATCTCCAGATGTTGCCTTTTAAGCGTCAGACTTTATAACGCCCAGATCGTCCCTTGCTAGATTTGGTGACGCTATCGTGTCTCTGACAAGTGGGGTGTGAAACACAGTCGGAACACAGCTCGGACGTTTCTCTCTGCTCGATGAAATGTCAGAGCTACAGTAGGCTATCAAAACGCGCCCGAGGTGCAGGTGCAAGGCGCGCGCGTTTGCGCTTCGGTTAAGCGCGAATAGAAAAGCGAAATCAAAATAAATCGGATATTTAAACTAAATAGTATCAAACATGATTTGATTTGTTAACTTTTTCCCTCGGATTTGTGACTGTCATCCTGTTCTGGTCAGTTTGATGCGCTTCTCCATAAAGGGATTTGACGCATCCGTTGCGCCTGTCTCCATTTAATCTAATGATCAAGACAGTGACATCATAATAGTTATATAATCCAATAATCTGTACAATTAGAGTAGTACTGTATACCTACAAAAATTTAGTAATGTTTTTACTAACCAAATCTTTCGTCTCATTTACTTGGTAAAACTATGGTAATACAATTAAAACATGGTTAACACTTGTACTGTAATAAAACCAAGCTTAATTTTTAGAAGGGAGGTTTTATGAACGATATCAGTCAATGAAAGCGGACAAAAAAAGTATACGTCACAAAACACTACTAAATGTGAAAGATTTGACTTTTAAAGTACGAGAAGTCAATAGAAAACAAGGGCCCATGTGTCACCTTTTGGCACCCATGGTGGAACTCATTACCTCAACACGCCTTCTTCCACTCCTCTTACTGCGTCATGCAGGCCTGGCGTCATGTGACATGCGTCACTTATAGTGACGAAAAACTGTAATGATGACATAATTAGTGTTATATTATGCAATCGGCTAAATGCGTTTTACCTGAATACGTGCATCAGATTTGCAGCTTTTGTCACAGTATCTATTACAAATCTGTGGACGTGATGTGTCATTCAATAGTAAAATAAAATATACAAACAACGAAACACCAGAATTTTCAATACGTCGAGGGTTTCATTAGACGCACGCGCGTTTTCGCGTTACGTGTCTGGACAAAACTTAACTTCCGGTCTTTGTTTATATAGTGGCTAAATTTAACTCTGTAAGAAATGTTTTGGTTTCCTAAAGATGAGGGGATACGGCTATCATGGATCACTGCTATGTGAAGGGAGGTTTGGAAGCTGATCAGTTAACATTACATGTTTTACAAAGTTAGCTCAATGTAGTTTTTGATATGCTTTAGCTATCTAAAGTAATCCACTCGTTGTTTATTTTGCTTGTTATCAGAAATAAGCTCATCTAAAAAGAAGTTTACGTTTGTTCCACGAAAGCTGTTTGTTTATGTTATTGCTGAAACAGTCTATAGGCCTACCCAGCTAACAAATTTTGGGTATACGTGTTGGTAACGTTGCTTTTTTTGTTCTCGAGCTAATATTCTCTATTGGTTAGTCAGGAAACTTATCTTAACGTAAATTAAACGTTCTCATTAGGTTCCCAGAATGTTCTGCTATTAATTCTCAAAATCTCATACATATGAAAGATAGATAAATATGCATGATAAGTGCGTGATTTTAAAATAAAATATAAAGAAAAGATTACATTTATTCTTTACTGAAGTTACTTCTATTTAAACATGTATCTTTATATGGACAGAGTGTGTATTCGGGTCGTACTGATTCATGCTCACTGTGGACGTTACACTGTGTGAAGCTGCCACCTAGTGTAAAAACAACACACAAACAAATCCAGATACACGCGCTAATAAACTGTACAACCATTACATGTTGTTGGACACAGTATTCTTCCAAATCACGTGCATTTTATTTTCAGAATTGCATTGTATTTTTTAAACAGCAGGAGCTGAGAGTGTACACAGTTACAATCTCTTTCTGAGGCAAACTGGTTGAACCAACAGAGGTGCGGTTGCCAGGCAACGAAGACGCGTATCCGCAGTGACCGGAAAACAAGTGCTGAGCGTGTTGTTGAAGCAAAACATACTCATCATGTGTGTTACAGTTTATTAAATAATCAACAACGACAGGAACAACGTATAGAGAGGACAAACAAACGACCAAAATGGAGGTATGTTGATCTGAAAGTGTGGAGTGAAATAAGAAAGGACAGGAGATCAGATAACGTTACTCGAGCGGAGTGTTGTTGCTACTGATGCCTCAGAAGTTGAAAAGTAGATTTAAGTCATCAAACACTGTACATATTGCATAGTGACTGTAAAGACAACGTTTTACCAAAAGAAAAAATGTTTAGTGGTTTTCTTTTGACGTTTGCTATACAGTTTCAGTTATAGGCTATTTGACTTGCACACCATTAACATAACGTTAAGCACTGCAGTGTATAACGTTATTGTGTTGTCCCTCTTTTCACTTTTTCAACACACAGCTATTAAAATATAAAAATCATTTAAATGAGTTGGAGTTGGATGCAACACTCTTAGAAATGAAGGTACAAAGCTGTCACTAAAGTGCTACCATTTAAAAAAAGTACACATTTTGTACCAATCTGTACATCAAAGGTACATATCTGTACCCAAATGGTACGGTCCCAGTGACTGCATTTGTACTTTATCTGACAGTGCAGCCAGTGCAAACTTAAAGGGATAGTTCGCCCAAAAATCTTGTCATCATTTACTCTCATGTTGTTACAAACCTGTATTAATGTCTTTGTTCTGATGAACACGAAGGAAGATATTTTGAGGAATGTTTCTGACCAAACCGTTCAGAAGCCCCATTGACATTCAGGATTTAAGAATACTATGGAAGTCAATGGGGCTTTTGATTGGTTTGGTTACAAACATTCTTTAAAATATTGTCCTTTGTGTTCATCACATTTATACAGGTTTGTAACAACATGGGAGTGAGTAAATTATGAAAGAATTTTCAACTTTGAATGAACTATCCCTTTAACTTATATATTTTATTGCAGCACCTACAGTGCTACTCTAATGCTGTGTTCACACCAATCACGAATAGAGCGTCTGGCGCGAATGATTTCAATATTAAGTCAATGTAAAGATGTGTTTACGCTAAGGTGACCAGATTTTTAAAATGAAAACTGGGGACATTTCCTACACTGCAAAAAATTATTTTCAAGAAAAAAAATCTTAGTAAGAAAATCTTGAACATTTTTCTTAAACACTAAATTCAGGAAAAAATAGCTTACCCCATTTGCAGATTTTTTTTTGCTTGTTTTATGCACAAAATCACTAAAATTTGATATTTTTTGTCTAAAAATTAGACTTATTTTCTTGGGTCATTTTGCTCATCAAGATAAAGCATCATAATTTAAGAATTTTTAGACATTTTTTTCTGAAAACAAAAATACTAAGAATTTTTTTTCTTGAAAATCATTTTTTTGCAGTGTAATTCAATGGTCAAAAAATCATTAAAATCTTATTTGTTGTTATCTATGAATAAAAAAAAAAAAACGGGGACAAAACCTTTTTTTGATGTTTTCGTCTTTTTATTGTTGTGCACTGCAAAAAATAAGTATTTTGTCTTGTTTTCAGTACAAATATCTAAAAATTCTTAAATCAAGATGCATTTTCTTGAAGAGCAAAATCACCTAATATATAGACGGTTTCATCGGACGCACGTGATACACGTCTGGATCCGAACCTTTCTTCCGGTTTTGTTTTTTTAATGGTCTAACTAGTTTCTAAACTGATCTCTTGAACAAATGCCTCGTCAAAAATAACTAATGTTTTGGTTTCCTATGTAATCTATGTGTTGTTGTTTTGCTTGTTATATAAAAAAAACTACATTTAAAGTACTTTGTTGTTATTTATTATTAGCGGAGTTTACCGGAAGTTACTGCGAACCGCGACAGCCGCTTGTTTATGTTGTTACTGCTGAAACCGTCTACAAGACAAAAAAATATAAAATTTAGGTGAATTTGTGCTTAAAAAAAGCAAAAAAATCTGCCAATGGGTTAAGAAATATTTCTTGAATTTTTCTTGAATTAAATGTAAACTTATTTCAAGATTTTTTTCTTACCCCATTTTTTTTTGCTTTTTTTAAGCACAAATTCACTTAAATTTAATATTTTTGGTCTAAATACTAGACTTTTTTTGAAAATGCATCCTGATTTAAGAATTTTTAGATATTTGTACTGAAAACAAGAGAAAAATACCAAGTAAGAAAGTAATTTTTGCAGTGTTTCTAATTTAATTAATTGAACAATTTCTGTAAATCAATTTTTTAAATGAGTAGTTACCTTAACCCCCGATAACTTTGACTCTTAACATATCTTATGATAACTTGATGACGCTCTAGTAGTAAATTCTTCATCTAAAGCAGTGGCACGCAAACAAGTGTAGTTCGCAGCTCTCTCTGCTGGTGAAAATAATCATTACATGATTGCTACGGTCTTGTAAATGTGCTGTTAAAGGGGACAGAACACCAAAAAACGGGGGGCCAGTCGCAAAAACGCGGATATTGCGTTTTTGCCACCTCTACCGCGTTTGGTGTGAATCCAGCATAAGAGAAAAGACTTGAAACTATTATCTGCTTGACACAGTTTAACTCATATACATTGTTAGGACAGTTGTTGTCTGTTAATATCACATGTCATACCTAATTATGTCACTTTTTTCCTAATGGCCCTCTAAATATGTTTTCAGACTGAGGAGAGCTCATCTGAAACCCAGGAAATAGATTTCCAGCAGGTTTTAAAGGAGTTGGAAGGAGACAGAAACCCAGAAAAGTTTCGCGTGGAATACGAAAAGCTGGTCAAAGCATTACAGAAGTCCCATGAGAACGAAAAGAGGCTGATGGCTAAATGCCGGGAGCTGAACGCCGAGACTGTGTCCAGCAATGTCAAATTATCCACTGCCATGAAACTAGTGGACGAAGATCAATCCACAATCACCACTCTTAAAATGGTACATTAGCCGGCACTCTAAAACGCAAGCTGTGTTTATTGCGTAGAACATTGGGCTTATTTTAAAGCTGTTACCACATCATTTGTCTCCGCCAATTGTCATCTGTGTTTTAACTCTTTGATTAGGAAATTGATAAGGCCTGGAAAATGGTTGAAGCTGCGCATGAAAAAGAAGTTCAGGCAAAAGAAACAATCCAAAAGCTTAAAGAGGAAATCACAAATCTCAATAAGCTTCTGGAGAAAGGCGCTGGAGTCTCAGAGGACCAAGAAGACAGGTGAGCAACATTGTTTGGTATATTCTGCCTAAAATAAATTTAGTTCTAATGCTTATTTGAATGTATGTCACTTAATGCGGCTGTAATGTTGTTGGAGTGTTCAAGTTGGGTTCTCGCACGGATTTGAAAAACAAAATGTACACCTTGAACGTTTCTAGCATAAGCCATCAATTGAAGATCAAAGAGGACCTGACCAAGCAGAGAGACGAGCTGCAGTCAGAAGTGGTCACGCTCCGGCAGCACCTTGATAAAGCCACCAGTGCTCAGCAGGCGATAGAGACAGAGAAGAACAAAGCAATGGACACGATAGCTCAGGTACTACATGAGAGCGCATTGTTATGTCTCCACTGGGGTTGATTTTAACATTATCACAGGATAAGTGCCAAGGCAAGGTCTTGATAAATACTTAACAAGTCCATGTATTTAATAGGACAACACTGGCGCATTATTATTAATCAGGGTCCGTTTCCCAAAAGCATTGTTAGCCAACTATGGTCGCAGTAGTTACAGCATAGTTCAGGGGTGTTTTCTAAAACACTGTAAAAAATAAATTGTTGGCTCAATGAATTATTTTTTAGTAACTAGTTCCACAGAAATTTTACGTTCACTCAATTTCTGTCTCCAAAGTGTTACCTGGATTGATGTTTCTTAGTTGGCCCAAATTTGACTCAAATATAAAAAAGTATGTTGGCTCAATTAGCTTTATAGTTCATTCAACTAAAATGTTTTAATCAGTTGAATCTTTAAAAACTTACAGCAAAGACTCTGTCAATTAAAATTTAAGTATTTACTCAATGTTTTGTGTGTTACTTCAATTAATATTTATTATTTGGGATTTTTTTTAATAACATTTTTAAATTATCAAATAATTTATGCTGGTGTTGTAAACAAAATAATTAACTTCAGTCACATAAAAACAAAAGCTTTTTATTCACTTATCATACAGACTGAACATACAGAATTAAGTCTTCTTTAAATAGAGGGCATAAAACAGTCCAAAAAGCCTCCAAAGTCAGTCAGAAGTTCTCCAGGGCCATTTAGGAGACTTTCCTCAGCCAGTCCAAGTGGAGACTGTCTCGCTATGTCTCGGGTCTGCCCCTGACATCATCTCCGCTCTGGTTTGATAAACAGAGGAATATAAACACACACACATACATAAATAACATGTTTAATATAATAAAGTTTGACGGTGAAAGACTTTATTCCCTAAATAACGTTAATGTTAGGCCAAATTTCCCTCAGCCATCACACATAATTAAACACTATTGGGCGGTTTTCTCGGACAGGGCTTTTCACTGACTAAAATAACTTACTGACATCTCTTAACATATGAGTGCTATTGTTTTGTCTCAAAATGCACGCCAGTATTGTATTATATAAGGTTTGTTTGTAAAAATGTCCCAATTATAATAAAGACCGAGTTCTAAACTCTGTCCGGTAAACCAACCCTATAACGTTATCCAGGCTTTTTATCTTAACTAAAATAGCTCCACTTTACTTCGGTCACATAACATAACACACTTCTAATATATCTTTACAAAAATATAATTACAAAAACGTCGAGTATTTGCGTCTTTGCCAATTAATATATTCTAAAATTAACATTTAATTACAACCACTTACCTGACGTGAACTTGAGGAAACGGCTGACTTGTGTGAATCAGTAAGTGATTCCAGCTGTTGCGTGCGGATTGATCTCAGATGAAATGGCCTGTGATCCAGATCCTTCCGAGTTATAACATTTTAAATTCAAAATACACAGACGCACGCGCATACATACATACATACATGCACACGCGCGAGTACGCGCGCGCGCACACACACGGGTATATTTAGAAGTTTGTTTAGAAGTATATTTAGAAGATTGTTATGATATTGGGACTATTTCTCCACTCGCACCTTCAGCTCTGAAGTTCAAATTCGTAGGCAGTACGCAGCCCAGTTATAACAAATGTGAAAGATATGAAATATCATTCAACAGCGATATCAATTAAGTGCAATCCTAAAATATGATTTAAAACATACCGGTAAACCTTTTATTATTAAATATAAGAAATTAAAATGAATTAAATCACATGTTTAAACGCCACAGAGATATCAGAGCCAGCAGTCGATTTCTGATGGGCTTGCCGAGGCGAGGCTGCGCTGGGCGGGTTGTGAGCGCTTAAGGTCCGGTAATTTTCTGGAGCTCATCTGGAGCTCTTCTCCGTCTGAAAGTGTCCGAGCACATTTTTAAATAGACGCTATCTATATTAACCGACCGCATATTTAAACTTAAAGCACATACATTCACGTCTGAACAACTCTTACAATTACATTTTGTAACCAAATAACAGTAATATTATGAGCATTTTGTTGTCAGAAAACATAGCTGTCATAAGTCCACATATTGACCAGATTTGTCTTAATTAGTTCAGTCAACATAGCCATTCTGAATGTTGACTGAATTTGAAAATAACAATTCACTTAATGTTTTAAACACAGATTTATGTAGACTTAAAATAATATGTCTACTCAACTAAGCCCAAACAAGAAAATTGGTTTAACTTATATATTTTTGCCCTTCCAACATTTCATTAATTGGATTTTTTACAGTGAACCATTGCTCCAATAAACATTCTTAAAGGATTACTTCACTTTCATATAAAAGAAATCACAATAATTTGCTCACCCCCATGTCATCCAAAATGTTGATGTCTTTCTTTGTTCAGTCGAGAAGAAATTAAGTTTTTCGAGGAAATTATTGCAGGGTTTTTCTCAACTTAAAGGAATATTCCATTTTCTTAAAAGAAAAATCCAGAAAATTTACTCACCACCATGTCATCCAAAATGTTGATGTCTTTCTTTGTTCAGTCGAGAAGAAATTATGTTTTTTGAGGAAAACATTGCAGGATTTTTCTCATTTTAATGGACTTTAATAGACACCAACAATCAAGGCCGCCTTAATGCACGGGCTTACCTGGGCTGAAGCCCAGGGGCCTCCCAAGTTCAAGGGCCTCCCAAGTTTGCGTTCATGACGAGCTGAAAATGTCATATTGTTTTGTAACTTGTCGGGTTTTCTGTCAATCACTCTAATTGCACGTTACATACGCACAACCGGCGCAACGTCATAGAATGTCTCTGAACAGGTTCACGCCCACTTTTGGGGGAAATCGCACTAGACGTTCCATTGACTTCCATTCAAAATAGTGGAACAAAGCAACGTTCGTACACAGCCGGCAGGCGTAAATAACTTATGAAATCACTCAGATTAAACACGTTGAGTAATTATCTGTCCACCCTGCCGGCCATAGAGCGCGAAAGATACATTAACATATTTAATTTGGTCAATATAAAAACATGTCCCTTTCATTCTCACAGCATCAAATTTGTGTAACAACGCTCCCTATTGGCCAGATGTGTCTTACCCGGACATTAAACACGTACCTCATCAAGTCAACAGGGAAGCAAGTGAATGATTTTACTTCGTATTTGAAAGTTACTTCGTATTTATTTATTATGTCTTTATATTTAGAGTAATGAGTGCACTTTTCCGTCCAGCCATACAACTAACTGGCTAAGCGATATTTCCAGCAATCACTGGATGGCGTTGTTACCCAAATTTGACGCTGTGAGAATGAAAGGGACATGTTTTTATATTGACCAAATTAAATGTGTTAATGTATCTTTCGCGCTCTATGGCAGGCAGGATGGACAGATAAATACTCGACATGTTTAATCTGAGTAATTTCATAAGTTATTTACGCCTGCCGGCTGTGTAAAAACGTTGCTTTGTTACGCTATTTTGAATGGAAGCCAATGGAGGCGCTGCTTTTTTAACCCCCGAAAAGGGGCGGTGACGAAATTTACTGTCAAGTTCCCGGATGTGCCGGTAGTCCGTATGGCTGCTGATTGGTCCGTTGTAACTTAACGTGAAATAAAATGTCAGCGGGACGCACCTATAGCCGACAGCTTAGGGCTGGCGGCAAAAAGAAGTCCTGCGGATATTTTTTGCTATGGGACGTAACATATTTTTAATTCCGCGTAATGTAATTAAGTGCGCGTTGTCAACTTGACATTCCTGCACGTTAGACTGAGTGTGACAGAGAAACGGGAAATAATCCACCAACAAATGAAAGAGTAATTTCTGAAATTTCATAAAAAGCACTATAGTGAGGTGCAGCTCTCTCTCTCTCTTTCGTGCGCGCTCGCTCGTTCGCATGCAGAGTCTCTGGCATGCAGAAGTCTCTGACCCGTGCACAAGAAACTGTGCCGCTAAATTAAGAAAGGCGTTCCCGCACATAATGCTGTTAGTTGTTATAAAGTTTAAGTTTACTCGCGTTTATATCAGTGACGCGTGCGCAGCTGGAGCGATGTAGTTTGACGCGACGTCAGCTCACAGTACACACATCTGTTGGTAGAAAGACGAGAAAGAGACGCAACGGTAAAGGTGCAAGTCTAAGAAAGTAAAGAGCGACAAAACCATCTCAAATGATCATCCCCTGATAGCACCATTATAATCTCATTATCTAAAGATCTTATATACAGGTATGTTCCCTGTCTGTCTTGTGCATATTCATACTTTGTCGTTTTACATGCTTATGTATGCATAAATACTAAATACAATGCATACTATATCTTCAATAGCCTACAAAATAAATAACATATTAAAAAACAAAATTCTGTCTATAAAGACTTAGCTTTTGTTATCATTAATGCATTTAACAAGATTATGTTTATAAAGACTTATCTTTTGTTATCATTAAGGCATTTTCACTTTAAAACTAACTTTAACTTATTATATTTTTAAAACTGTGGTGAGCATTTAGTTAGTGAGTGGCAATTTTCTGCAAATTATATTCCAAAAACTATATAAACATAAAGCTTATAAACAAATAAACTTTCACACATTTTGGTTTTATTATCACCACAAGTTGCTGTGTGTGGTTGTTAAATAAAGTGTCTTGTGTTTATGCTCAAGTGGACTCAGTGATATGTTAATAACAATATTATGGTGTTTTCTGGTTCAAAGAGGGAAAACTCACTGTTATATGTCTCGAAAGAAACTAATGCATTTTGTGATGTAGATTACCTAGATATTACACTTAAAAAAGAGACTATAAATCGAGGGGAAGGGGGGCCTACAAAACCTCTTAGCCCCGGGGCCTCACATTAGGTTAAGGCGGCCCTGCCAACAATTAACACTTAACTCAACACGTAACAGTTTTTTTCAACAGAGTTTCAAAGGACTATAAACAATCCCAAACGAGGCATAAGGGTCTTATCTAGCAAAACGATTGTCATTTTTGACAAGAAAAAGAACAAATATACACTTTTAAAGCACAACTTCTCGTCGAGATCCGGTCGTGATGCGCCAGCGTGACCCCACGCAATACGTCATGACGTCAAGAGGTCACAGAAGACGAACGCGAAACTCCGCCCCAGTGTTTACAAGTGTGGAGAAAGAGTACCGTTCCTACGTTGTTGTATGTCAACTGATTAATGTCTTTGTGTCAGTTTATTGTTTACAATGGTCCACAAATGTGCGTTTTATATATGTAACATGTGACCACCCTATGTCACTACACATTTACGTTAGGTCGCGCTGGACCGGATCTAGACGAGAAGTTGTGCTTTAAAAGTGTATATTTGTTATTTTTCTTGTCAAAAATGACAATCGTTTTGCTAGATAAGACACTTATGCCTCGTTTGGGATTGTTTATAGTCCTTTGAAACTCCGTTGAAAAAAACTGTTATGTGTTAAGTGTTAAGTGTTGGTGTCCATTAAAGTCCATTAAAATGAGAAAAATCCTGCAATGTTTTTCTCAAAAAACATAATTTCTTCTCAACTGAACAAAGAAAGACATCAACATTTTGAATGACATGGTGGTGAGTAAATCTGGATTTTTCTTTTAAGAAAATTGACTATTCCTTTAACTATGTTGTTGAAACGGCATTGTTCAAATGATGGATGTGTGCGACAAAGTTACTATGTTTTTGGGTCATGACTAACTAGATAGTTTCTCCAACGATGCATGGTACTATGGTAGAAAGTTACGTTGTTGTTCAAAAAACGCACCCCTGATCTGTTGTTTAAATATGTAGTGGTTGGTGGTTAAACATCTTTCACGATCTAGATCTTTACAGAATTGCACACAAAAAGTATATTTTTAAGATGTAATTGACGTATCGACAGTCGACATTGGTAGGCTTAGCTGCCGTTTTTCTCAATTTGAGGCAATGAACATGTTTGGAGAATAAATGAAAGCGTTTGTCTTCGCTGTCTAGCTGTGGCGACAAATCAATATCAGTGGGACTGAAAATTGTGGGTCTTCAAAACTATAGATCCTCTGACAGTTGTAGTCTATACCATCAAATGTGGTATAAAGCGGAACAAAAAACCTGTGAAAGTGCCAGATGTGGACAGATATGATCCTCTGTCACATCCCTGGAAAAATAAACTGTCTATAACACACTAAGAAAATCGATAAGTGGACTGACCAAAAATAAACTGTGAGTGCTTTTCAGTCTATAGTGATCATGTAGTGTTTCATCCAGAGGGTTTACCCTCCACGGCAAGAGCTGCGGGGTTAATGGGTACAATTTTTGAACATACTTACTGTATTGTACTTGTAAAATCAGGATTTTTGCTGATTGTAACCATTGACTTTCATAGTAGGAAAACAAATATTATCGAAGTATTGTAAAAAATGATGAAGAAGATATTTGGATAAACGATGGTAAGCACACAGTTGACAGGACCCATTGAATTCCATCTTATTTGTTTTTCCTACTATGGAAGTCAATGCTGTGTGCTGCTTACCATCATTTATCAAAATATCTTCTTTTGTGTTCATCAGAAAAAGAAATGTATACAGATTTAGAACAACGTGAAGATGAGAAAGTTATGTCAAAATTTTCATTTTTGGTTGAACTATCCCTTTAAAGCAGTTTTTTTTCTCACAGCTCCAGCAGGACATCCAGGTGCATCAGAATGACGTTCATCGGGAGACCAGGAACAGGGAGAAGAAAGAGAAAGAAGTGAAGAAGCTTCAATCAGATCTGGAGTCCAAACACTCTGAAATAAAAATGCTGAATCAGCAGTGCCAGCGTTTGCAAGACGATCAGCAGAAACTGGAACAACAGCTACAGGAACATAAAGTACGAGATTCTGATCTTGGATCAGTGGGTGTGGGCGCACCAGATCAGGTTGATATACAGTAGGCAGATCTGAAGTTAGTGAGATTGGGGGTGACAGGTAACGTTATTAAAGGGAGAGACAGATGAAGATTGAAGTTAACTGGTTTGGAGACAGCGGTAGAACCTCTTATTGTATTTTAACCCCATCCATAGCTCTACAAGAAAATGTCCTGCACTTTAAGAGCACAAAAATTCAACTATATCTGTAAATGAGAAATTTTGTCAGATATAACATTTTCCAGCAATTTAGATGTGCACTGGAATCACACCGAAACATGCAGAACGTGTGCCGGTGACCACAGAGAGTAATTTGTGTTATTCCTGACAGATCATAAATGAGAAAGTCAGTAAAGAATTGGAACAGTTCCAACATCGCAACGCCAAACTCCAGCAGGATAATGAACAAAACTCTGTCAGCCTTGAAAAGCTCTCACTGCAGAACCAACAGAAGGCAGCAGACCTAAAGGTACATACACAAATAAACATATATATACGCACACACACACACCCAATGTGAAGGACATAACATTGAATTTATATAACGGTTTTCATAACAAGCTAAAGATATGCTATAGCTTTATATACTTAAAGGATCACATAAAATGTTCACCTAATACACTGTAAAAAATGCAGCATGAAGTTTAAACAACTTAATTATGCTAGTCAACTTTTTATGTTTTGACTTAAAAAAGTTGACATAACTTAGAAAAACAAGTTGAAATGGTTTAGCTTTTCAAGTTAAAGCAACATAAAAATATATGTTAATAGGATATAATTTTTTTACAGTGTAATAAGGATCATCCAAAAGTTTATTTTATGTTTTACTATGTTTGCGAAGACATTTGTAATATTTCTTCAATAAATAAAGGTGCACTGTGCAACTTTTAGAAGGATCTACTACAAGTAGCGAAGCTAGTACTACATTTTTCAGTAGCTTGGTGGTAGCTTAGCTGCTTTCTAAATCAAATAGCTTTTCAGTAGCTAAGCTCTTTTTTTGACCAAGTAGTGAGGTAGCTTCCACACAAGCTACAATTTTCCAAACATTTCTGAAGTCGTCCTGAATTTGAGAATAAGCGCGTCATTTGAATCGACACAGGATGTCGTTTGTTCTGTATTTTCGAGTTGTGCAGCTTTCATTCACACAAAACACACTCGCATTCTGTGAAGACTCGTGCTCTACCTCTGATTGGGTTATGTCATCAAGCCAAGCTAATATAAAAACATGTAATAAATATTACAATTGAAATTATTAATAGAATGTGCTTTGGCGGGCACCTCACAGACTCTGTGCAGGCTACCTGCTGCCTGCGGGCCCACGTTGGAGACCCTTGTGTTAAGATATGTCAGGGCCAGGTGTTTTTGAATAAAGGCAGCTCAAACATGCATTTTATTCTGGGAGTAGGATAAGTCCAGCAAACAGCCCCAACATGTGAAGTACCTAGGTCTACATTATGCTTGTATTGCCTATAATTACTAAAATAATAAATTGAAACTGAAGTACATAATAAAACTGGTTAAAAATAAAAAAGTAGCTTGGACGTAGCAAGCTAGTATTGATGTAGCTTAGCTTGCTACATTTCCCAGGGGGGTAGCTTCAGTGTAGTGAAGCTTCATTTAATGTGAAGTAACTGGTAGCTTAGCTCACTACATTTTCCAAGTAGCTTGCCCAGCACTGCTACACGGGTCCAAAAATTCCTACCCGAACCCGATCAGACCCGTAAATGTGCTACACTGAACCGACCCGGACCCGTCTGTTGTTTTGAAAGCTGGACCCGGAACCGACCCGGACCCGTCTATTATCCGGGAAGATACAGACCTTATTTACAATCCTTATTTCCAAGAAAGTTCCATCCATGTTATTCCTCTCTTGACGATTGAAATGTTTAATGCTTATTACAGCTGTAGAAGTCCACTTTACAGTCATGGTGATGAATAACGCAGTTTTACATTTGTTGTTTATCGGGTCAACTTGCATAATAATTTATACTGTTATACTGCTCGTTCAGTGCCATGGCTGCTTTCGTTAGCTTTACTTCTTTGCTATCATCTCTGTGCTCTTTGAGCAGAGTCGCGTAAACTTTAGATATAACAGCAAGACGGTCAATTTATAATATTATTATAAAAAATAGAGAAGTCAGTGCAAAATGCGCGGTACAGCGGAATAGGTCCCGCCTTCTAAATAAAAGAGCCAATTGTCAAAGGTAAAGTCATTGCGTCTCACTGCAGAAGCTCCTGACTGGTAGCCAGAGAAACATTAAAATAGCACATGCACGTTAGCTGCCTGGTTGGAGCAACCAAATATAAACTTTTTAACGCAATTTTAGCGTCATAGAAAAAATTTATGCGACAGTTCATCTATGTTTTTGTTGTTGTTTTTGAAATATTTTATTTAAATGTGAGTGTGTGTTCTCAGAGTTCGATCGACCTCGGGTATTACCCACAATGTTAAACAGACCCGGTCTTCGGGTCTCGGGTCTTCTGTGTAGACCTCTAGTATAAAGTAATATTTTTATTACTGTAGAATGAGATGTTTTTATCTACGTACACATATTGACATTGTTTCATACTACATTGTCTCAGACAATGACATGTCCTGTGGCAGCTACCATAGCTTTATTATGCATATCTCACCACTAGATGGCGCTAAAAATCTACAAAGTGGACATTTAAAGGCACAATATGTAATTTTTTCACCACTAGAGGTCGCTAAACAACAACGGCGTAGCTTGATGATGCTGTTATAGAGCGTGTGGTGAGAGTAGTCTTCACCTTCAGTGTCGATAGAAATGGATCGGACAGGACTCACAAATAGAAGCAACAACATAATGCCATTCTAGACTTTTAAAGTACTACTTCTTAAAGTACTACATTGCTTCACAGACCGATTAGCGTATGACATCACATTACAGTACGAGAGCGACGCAGTAGTACAGCTAATGAATCACAAAACAATACAAAACTTTTTCCTGCCATTGATGAGTTATTTCGTCAGTTAAAGGAATAGTCAATTTTCTTAAAAGAAAAATCCAGATAATTTACTCACCACCATGTCATCCAAAATGTTGATGTCTTTCTTTGTTCAGTCGAGAAGAAATTATGCTTTTTGAGGAAAACATTGCAGGATTTTTCTCATTTTAATGGACTTTAATAGACACCAACAATTAACACTTAACTCAACACTTAACAGTTTTTTTCAACAGAGTTTCAAAGGACTATAAACAATCCCAAGCGAGGCATGGGGGTCTTATTTAGCAAAACGATTGTCATTTTTGACAAGAAAAATAACAAATATACACTTTTAAAGCACAACTTCTCGTCGAGATCCGGTCGTGATGCGCCAGCGTGACCCCACGCAATACGTCATGACCTCAAGAGGTCACAGAGGACGAACGCGAAACTCCGCCCCAGTGTTTACAAGTGTGGTGAAAGAGGACCGTTCCGACGTTGTTGTATGTCAACTGATACTAATTAATGTCTTTGTGTCAGTTTATTGTTTACAATGGTCCGCAAATGTGCGTTTTAAATATGTAACACGTGACCTCCCTATGTCACTACGCATTTACGTTAGGTCGCGCTGGACCGGATCTAGACGAGAAGTTGTGCTTAACACTTCACTCAACACTTAACAGTTTTCAACTGAGTTTCAAAGGACTATAAACGATCCCAAATGAGGCATAAGGGTCTTATCTAGCGAAACGATTGTCATTTTTGACAAGAAAAATATAAAATATGCACTATCCGTCTAGGTCCGGCCCAGCGTGACCTCGCGTAAATGCGTGGCGAGTAAATTATCTGGATTTTTCTTTTAAGAAAATGGACTATTCCTTTAAGAGAAAACGCTTCTCTACCAATGACAAGTTTTTACAGCAATCCATATTTCTGCTATTACCCAACTTATAAAACATGGAAGGATCCACTAAGGCCAAAAACACAAAAGTCATTTACAAAAATGCAATTATATCACTTTTTTATCAAAATTTTGTATTTTTAAAGAAGCATACCCATATTTGAGAGGTGATAAAAATAAAACAAATGACAATAGGATGAAAGTTTTTATTGAAAGCAGAGGGTCTGTGCTTTCATTTGATTTATACCACAGGTCTGTTGAATGCTGTATTCTGATTAGCTGAGAAATGTTCCGTGGGTATGCATCAATTTCTGATAACCGCACACCTAACTTGTCAAATGTCTTAAAAATAGGTACCAGACCAATGTTTGTGGTAACCGTGGTATAAGAGTGATAATTGACTCCGGTCCTTTGAATTATTTGAAAATAATGCACATCCGTGGTGTAACGGCACGACGCGAAGCGAAGGTGCACTGCACCTTGGGTGTGCATTATTTTCTTATAATTCAATGGCCCGTCGTCAATTATTCCCTTTTATACCACTGTTGTTATATTTAAAGAAAAACATTTTCAGAAAGGCATTTAACTTTTGTGAAAATCATAAAAAATTCTGGTGCTGGCAGGCAACTTAAAAAAAAAACTGGCAGGGAAAGAGTTAATGTCACATATGCAAAAGTGGAAACCGAGAAAAACCCGGACATGACACCATTGACTAGTAACTCTATAAACAGAAGTGTAATGTGGCATTCACACCAGACGTGGAAGAGGCGGCAAGCGCGAGTGATTTACATGTTAAGTCAATGCAAAAATGCGAATAAGCATCCTGCGGTGCGGTACACGCAAACTGAGCATTGCAACGGGAAACGCGCAAGTTGAAAAAGTAGAACTTTGGCGGATATTCGCGCCGCGGTAACCAATAAGGAGCTTGCTCTAGTAGTCACGTGATTACAGAGAGCGAGAGGAGTCGCAGAAGCCCCTCCCATGACGCGAATTCCCATGTGAATGTCTCGAATGACTAGAATTTCACGCGTGAATGATATGAGTAAACTCAAAGCGTCCAACTATGCACGAATAGCACGTTTTTGCCGCATGTACCGTGGCTGGTGTGAATGTACAGTAAGTCAATGCAAAGACGCAAATAATCATCCTGCGGTGCGGTACAGGCGAATGGCACAGTGCGGATGGGCCGGAATGTGCGAAAGGCGCTTTGCGGAACGCGCGCCGTGAAAAAGGCGCAAGTTGAATATCCGACTTTGGGGGATTGCGCCACGGTAACCAATAAGGAACTTGCTCTAGTAGTCACATGATTACAGAGAGCGAGAGGAGTCGCAGAAGCCCCTTCCACTACGCGAATTTCCATGTGAATGTCCTGAATGACTAGAATTTCACGCATAAATGTCTCGAATGACTAGAATTTCACATGTGAATGATACGAGTAAACTCAAAATGTTCAAGCATCCAACTATGCACGAATAGCGCATTTTTACCGCTTGTAAGACTCAAATAATCATCCTGCGGCGCGGTACAGGCGAATGGCACAGTGCGGATTGGCCGGAATGTGCGAAAGGCGCGTTGCGGAACGCGCGCCGTGAAAAAGGCGCAAGTTGAATATCCGACTTTGGGGGATTGCGCCACGGTAACCAATAAGGAACTTGCTCTAGTAGTCACGTGATTACAGAGAGCAGGCGGAGTCGCAGAAGCCCCTTCCACTACGCGAATTTCCATGTGAATGTCCTGAATGACTAGAATTTAACGCATAAATGTCTCGAATGACTAGAATTTCACATGTGAATGATACGAGTAAACTCAAAATGTTCAAGCATCCAACTATGCACGAATAGCGCATTTTTACCGCTTGTAAGACGCAAATAATCATCCTGCGGCGCGGTACAGGCGAATGGCGCAGTGCGGATGGGCCGGAATGTGCGAAAGCCGTGTTGCGGAACGCGCGCTGCAAAAAACACGCAAGTTGAATATCCGACGGATTGCGCCACGGTAACCAATAAGGAACTTGCTCTAGTAGTCACGTGATTACAGAGAGCAGACGGAGTCGCAGAAGCCCCTTCCACTACGCGAATTTCCATGTGAATATCCTGAATGACTAGAATTTCATGCATAAATGTCTCGAATGACTAGAATTTCACGTGTGAATGATACGAGTAAACTCAAAATGTTCAAGCGTCCAACTATGCACGAATATCGCGTTTTTGGCACTTGTAAGACGCGAATAATCATCCTGCGGCGCGGTACAGGCGAATGGGGCAGTGCGGATGGGGCGAAATGTGCGAAAGGCATGTTGCGGAATGCGCGCCGCAAAAAACACGCAAGTTGAATATCCGACGGATTGTGCCACGGTAACCAATAAGGAACTTGCTCTAGTAGTCACGTGATTACAGAGAGCAGGCGGAGTCGCAGAAGCCCCACCCATGACGCGAATGACTAGAATTTCACATGCAAATGAAGCGAGTAAACTCAAAATGTTCAATCGTCCAAATACGCTTGAATAGCGTGTTTTTTTAACATATATTTTCCTGTTACCGCGGCTGGTGTAAACCCAGGGTAACTGGTAAAAACAGCAAATTCTCTGAATTCAAACATTGTTTAAACAGTTGGGATAAGTACAATACAAATGTGAACATTAAAACTGCAAGCAGTGATGGAAGGGCCCTCGCACACCTGACACCGCCACGCCGTGGCATGAGAAGAATTAAAGGGAACAGTAGTAAATAGGCATTTAAGCATGTAAACATAGGTGAACCATTTAAAAGTGTAGTATAATGTGCCACATTTCCTGTTGCTAATTACAAATGACAGCGAGGTAGCATCGTGTAAGATAGCATGAGAGAGAGAGAGTGAGTGAGCGAGTGTGTGTGTGTGTGAGTGACTACATGTAAATATTGGCACGTAGATGTGTTCTGTCCAGGACTCTTATCAATCATGTGAAGTTTGGGACAAATCCGACATTGCATTATCATTGTAAACATGTTACTTCCTGTTACCAGCTGGTGGCGCTATGACCGTAACTGACTATTGGCATCATAAGTGACTATCAGTGATGGGAGTAACGCGTTACTGTAACTCCACTATTTTTTTAAATCAAGTAACGCAATTACAATTACTGAAATTTAAATGAGTTCGTTACGCGCGTTACTCTATTTTGTAAAAAATAGACAAGACATATCTGACGTCGCAGGACTGTAGTTGGCGGCGCAATGATTCATTACACTTCATCATAGCTGACAGTGCATATAGAATGAACATGAAAAATCTAAACGGGACAACATACCTTTGTTTAAAAATTGTGCGCAAGTCATAATCCATCCGGTCTCATGTTTGTAAATTATCTTCACCAAGCAATCGCAGTATGACATCAACTTGCATTTGTAGTCCACAAAGGTAATAAATCTAAGAAATGATCATATATTCTTAGATGTTTACATCGGCTTCATGGAAGAGAACGATCCGCGATTGTTGTTTCCACTAAAATATTCACACTGCGGTGTACACCCGTGTTAAAACTCCATAGTATGTGTGAGCTCGCTTTTAGTTTTAGTTTCAGTCTCTCCGTATCCGAACAAAAAATCCACTCGCTCTGTGTCCATCTGACAAAACAATCCACTCGCTCTGTGTCCGTCCGACAAAACAATCCACGTAGCCTACTCCGTTTTCTGAATAAATATCTTCCTTTAATCCTGTGTATCATTTAAATCCAACAGAAAACAAACAATATATGACCAAAGAGCGCAGTCCCTGTGGCAAGCTTCACAAGCTGTGTTCCAATTCAAGTGCTGCACCCTACTAAGCATGCAATAAAAGGTGAGCACTTGCCCATTCAAGGCGCTCAGAAGTTCGCGAAGAGAACTGAAATGAGACGGTCTAACCTTCGGAGGACCCATAATTTGCCTCATCTGCTGCACACGCATCGTGCCTGTCAGCAGGACACAGCGGAGACGTTTCTAACTTATTAAAATAAATATGAAATCAGAAAAATTATAATTTATTTTAGAAAATTTGACATGTTGACACAATTGTCTCCAAATTTTTAAAGAGACACTACACAATTTTAACACATTTTATATTTTTGTAAACATGCAGAATATTTGTCTAAATGGTCTAAATGATATACATAAATAAACTAAGTTTAAATATTAAGATAATTTCTAACAAAAATATTCAAAGGTTGAATCTAAAGCAAAATAGGCTCCTACAGTATGTGATATATTAGAGTCTTACGTGTAAAATAGCCCATCCATATCATTTTACTGTTTGACTGTTCAGTACTGTTCATATTTACATTTAAAAAGCAGACATAAAAGTAACTTAAAAGTTACTTTTCTAAGTAACTAATTACTTTTGATATACAGTAACCGGTAGAGTAGTTCAGTTACTTTTAAAAGAAGTAATTAGTAACTGTAACTAATTACTAATTTTTTAGTAACTTGCCCAACACTGGTGACTATTGACATGTAGATGTGTTCAGTCCAGGACTCTTATTAATCATGTGAAGTTAGGGAAAGATCGGACATTGCATAATCAGTGTAAACATGTCACTTCCTGTTGTCAGCTGGTGGCGCTTTAACCATAAGTGACTATTGACATGTAGATGTGTTCAGTCCAGGACTCTTATTAATCATGTGAAGTTTGGGACAGATCAGACATTGCATAATGAGTGTAAACATGTCACTTCCTGTTGTCAGCTGGTGGCGCTATAACCATAAGTGACTATTGACATGTAGATGTGTTCAGTCCAGGACTCTTATTAATCATGTGAAGTTAGGGAAAGATCGGACATTGCATAATCAGTGTAAACATGTCACTTCCTGTTGCCAGCTGGTGGCGCTATAACCATAAGTGACTATTGACATGTAGATGTGTTCACTCCAGGACTCTTATTAATCATGTGAAGTTTGGGACAGATCAGACATTGCATAATCATTGTAAACATGTCACTTCCTGTTGCCAGCTGGTGGCGCTATGACCATAAGTGACTATTGACATGTAGATGTGTTCATTCCAGGACTCTTATTAATCATGTGAAGTTTGGGACAGATCAGACATTGGATAATCATTGTAAACATGTCACTTCCTGTTGCCAGCTGGTGGCGCTATAACCATAAGTGACTAATGACATGTAGATGTGTTCACTCCAGGACTCTTATTAATCATGTGAAGTTTGGGACAGATCAGACATTGGATAATCATTGTAAACATGTCACTTCCTGTTGCCAGCTGGTGGCGCTATAACCATAAGTGACTATTGACATGTAGATGTGTTCAGTCCAGGACTCTTATTAATCATGTGAAGTTTGGGACAGATCAGACATTGGATAATCATTGTAAACATGTCACTTCCTGTTGCCAGCTGGTGGCGCTATAACCATAAGTGACTATTGACATGTAGATGTGTTCAGGTCATGACTCTTAGCAATCATGTGAAGTTTGGGACAGATCGGACACTGTATGCCTGAGTTCCAGCAACCTGTTTCATAGCGAAACATCAAACTTTGGCTGGCCGAAATAGACACAAATTTTAATATAGAATCAAATCCTTCGCAATTTAGCATCACAAAGGCCTTAAGATGACACTCGCCAAATATGATGATGATCCGACGAAAACTGTAGGAGGAGTTAGTTAAAGTATGACTGCTGGAAATGAGAAAAACTGAGCCAAAATCTGAGAAATAATTCAAAATAGCTGACTTCCTGTTTGGTTTAGGGCGTTGCTCCAAGAGACTTTTTTGTAGGGCTTGTAATAATACATGAGCATACCGAAATTCGTACATGTAAGTTAAACACAGTCCAAGGGCTGCTTCATTGAATATTTGAAAGTGGCGCTAAAACATGTTCCTTCAGGTTGCCAGCTGGTGGCGCTATGGCTATAAATGAAAATTGTTATGTAGATGTGTTCAGGTCAGGACTCTTAGCAATCATGTGAAATTTGGGACAGATCGGACACTGTATGCATGAGTTCCAGCAACTTCCTGTTTCATTGGAAAACATCAAACTTTGTCGGGCCAGAACCGACACAAATTTTTACTTAGAGTCAAATCCTTCGCAATTTAGCATCACAAAGGCCTTAAGATGACACTCACCAAATATGAAGATGATCCGACGAAAACTGTAGGAGGAGTTAGTTAAAGTATGACGCCTGGAAATGACAAAAACTGCGCCCAAATCACAAAAATAACTCAGAATAGCTGACTTCCTGTTTGGTTTACGGCTTTGCTCCAAGAGACTTTTTTGTAGGTCTTGTCATGCTACAGACGCGTACCGAATTTCGTAATTGTACGTCAAACACAGTCCGAGGGCTGCTTCGTTGAAAATTTGTAGGTGGCGCTATAGAGCCATTTTCTCACGCCTAATTCTAAAGCCTACACCACATGTAAATTTTCATCACTCTTGACATCTGTGCAAAATTTCATGAGTTTTCGAGTATGTTTAGGCCCTCTAAAGTCCCGCTGAAGTCGGAGAAAAAGAAAAAAAAATATAGCTGCAAGCAGCGATGGCGGGCCCTCGCACGTTTTTTTAAACCGCTACATGGTGCCTCCGAGAAAACGATGCACGGTGGGCAAATGCATCAAGTGGGTAAATATCGGTGGACTATTTATGTTGTTACTGACCCATTTGGGGACTGTAGGTAAAAGAAACCCCACATTTTGGACAAACAGGGGCGCTAGTGAGCGACTTAAGAGGCACACCTATGTCTGACCTGTTTGTCAACACTTAACAGTTGACAACTCTGATGTGTGTGCCAAATTTGAAGTTAATCTAAGCATGCCAAGAGGCTTAAATATTCCTGAAATAATAGTAAACTTTGATGCGTTGCCATGGCAACAGCGTTCGAGATGTCAAAAATCCCTTCGCATTTTATCATCTCCAATGTCTCAGCATCATGTTGACCACGTTTGGTGTCAATCGCATGAATATCCTAGAAGGAGTATTGAAAAGTTCACTGCATGCAACTGAAGGGCTTAAATATGTCTTTAAAATGAAAGTAAAGTTTGACGCGTTGTCATGGGAACAATGTTCGAAATATCAAAAATCCCTTCGCAATTTATCATCTACTATGTCTTGGCATCATATTGACCACTTTTGGTGTCAATCGCATAAACATTCGAGGAGGAGTATTTAAAAGAACATCACATGGAACTGTCAAAAAAATCAACCTTTGTGACTGCAACACTTCCTGGCGCCTGGTGGTGGCGCTATACCCGAGACTTACAATAGGCACATCGATGCGATCGGAATCTTCAGACGAACAAACACCCCGCGTGTCATCACTATAAGACATTTTTTGCCTTAGATATTAGACACTTCCTGTTTCTCTGATTTCCCCATGACTTTGCCGCTTCGCCATGGCAACACCGTTCGAGATATAAAAAATCCCTTCGCAATTTAGCAAGACCAATGTCTTGACATCATGATCACCACGTTTGGTGTCATTTGCATAAATCCCCTAGGAGGAGTATTCAAAAGTTCACCGCATGCATTTTTTAAACAATCCAAAATGGCGGACTTCCTGTTGGGCGGAGCTAAAATGTTAGAGGGCGAAAGTTGTTCGGGTCGATGAGATCTATATGTGTACCAACTTTCGTAAATGTGCGTACATGTTTGCCCGATCTGTGCACTCCTGTTTGTTTTTGCATTACAGGGGGCGCTACAGAGCCCCCGTGCCACGCCCGTGTTCCAGCCTTTGGCTTTCGGCGATCACGGACGACTCTGATGTCTGTGCCAAATTTCAAGAGTTTTCGAGTATGTTAAGGCCCCCAAAATGTCCAAAAGTGTTGAAAAAAATAAAAAAAATAAAAAAAATAATAAAAAATATAGCTGCAAGCAGCGATGGCGGGCCCTCGCACGTTTTTTTACCGCTACACGGTGCCTCCGAGAAAACGATGCACGGTGGGCAAGTGCATCAAGTGGGTAAATATCGGTGGACTACTTATGTTGTTACTGACCCAATTAGGGACTGTAGGTAAAAGAAACCCCACATTTTGGACAAACGGGGGCACTAGTGAGCAACTTAAGAGGCACACCTATGTCTGACCTGTTTGTCAACACTTAACAGTTGACAACTCTGATGTGTGTGCCAAATTTGAAGTTAATCTAAGCATGCCAAGAGGCTTAAATATTCCTGAAATAATAGTAAACTTTGATGCATTGCCATGGCAACAGCGTTCCAGATGTCAAAAATTCCACCGCAATTTATCATCTACAATGTCTCAGCACCATGTTGACCACGTTTGGTGTCAATCGCATGAATATCCTAGAAGGAGTATTGAAAAGTTCACTGCATGCAACTGAAGGGCTTAAATATGCCTTTAAAATGAAAGTAAAGTTTGACGCGTTGCCATGGTAACAACGTTCGAGATATCAAAAATCCCTTCGCAATTTATCATCTACTATGTCTTGGCATCAT
This sequence comes from Misgurnus anguillicaudatus, assembly GCF_027580225.2. Taxonomy (NCBI): domain Eukaryota; kingdom Metazoa; phylum Chordata; class Actinopteri; order Cypriniformes; family Cobitidae; genus Misgurnus; species Misgurnus anguillicaudatus. Next base: position 11,033,908 of record NC_073339.2, on the reverse strand, counting down.
GTTGACCACTTTTGGTGTCAATCGCATAAACGTTCTAGGAGGAGTATTTAAAAGAACATCGCATGGAACTGTCAAAAAAATCCAGCTTTGTGACTGACACACTTCCTGGCACCTGGTGGTGGCGCTATACCCGAGAATCACAATAGGCACATCAATGCGATTGGAATCTTCAGACGAACAAACACCCCGCATGTCATCACAATAAGAAATTTTTTGCCTTAGATATTAGACACTTCCTGTTTCTCTGATTGCGCCATGATTTGTCACCTCGCCATGGCAGAATTGTTCGAGATATCAAAAATCCCTTCGCAATTTAGCAAGTACAATGTCTCGACATCATGATCACCACGTTTGGTGTCAATCCCATGAATCCCCTAGGAGGAGTATTCAAAAGTTCACTGCATGCATTTTTTAAACAATCCAAAATAGCCGACTTCCTGTTGGGCGGAGCTAATAGGTTTGATTGTGAAAGTTGTTCGTGTCGATGGGATCTATATACATACCAACTCTCGTACATGTGCGTACATGTTTGCCAGATTTGTGCACCAATCATTTTTTTGCATTATAGGGGGCGCTACAGAGCCCTACTGCCACGGCCATGTTCCAGCGTTTGCCCCGTCCTAATGGCCGACGACTTTGAGGTCTGTGCCAAATTCCCGGTGTTTTCGAGCATGTTAAGGCACCCAAAGTGCATGCCAAGTGCTTAAATATGCCTGAAAATGAAAGTAAAATTTGACATGTTGCCAATGGAGCAGCATTCGAGATATCAAAAATCCCTTCGCAATTTATCATCTACAATGTCTCAGCATCATGTTGACCACTTTTGGTGTCAATCGCATGAAAATCCTAGGAGGAGTATTTAAAAGTTCACCGCATGCAACTGTCAAAAAATCCACCTTTTGTGACGGTCACACTTCCTGGCGCCTGGTGGTGGCGCTATACCCAAGACTCACAATAGGCACATCGATGCGATCGGAATCCTTGGCCGAACATACACACTGCGTTTCATCCCAATAAGACATTTTTTGCCTTAGATATTAGACACTTCCTGTTTCTCTGAATTCGCCATAAATTTGTCGCTTCGCCATGGCAACACCGTTCGAGATATCAAAAATCCCTTCGCAATTTAGCAAGTCCAATGTCTCAGCATCATCTTCACCACGTTTGGTGTCAATCGTATGAATTCCCTAGGAGAAGTATTTAAAAGTTCATGACTGACACACTTCCTGGCGCCTGGTGGTGGCGCTATACCCGGGACTCACAATAGGCACATCGATGCGATCGGAATCATCAGACAAACAAACACCCCGCATGGCATCACAATAAGACATTTTTTGGCTTAGATATTAGACACTTCCTGTTTCTCTAAATTCGCCATGATTTTGTCACCTCGCCATGGCAGAACCGTTCGAGATATCAAAAATCCCTTCGCAATTTAGCAAGTACAATGTCTTGACATCATGATCACCACGTTTGGTGTCAATCCCATGAATCCCCTAGAAGGAGTATTTCAAAGTTCACCGCATGCATTTTTTAAACAATCCAAAATGGCAGACTTCCTGTTGGGCGGAGCTAAAATGTTAGAGGGCGAAAGTTGTTCGGGTCGATGAGATCTATATGCGTACCAACTCTCGTACATGTGCGTACATGTTTGCCCGATCTGTGCACCAATGTTTTTTTTTGCATTACAGGGGGCGCTACAGAGCCCCTGTGCCACGCCCGTGTTCCAGCCTTTGCCCGTTCGCAATGACGGACGACTTTGACGTCTGTGCCAAATTTCAAGAGTTTTCGAGTATGTTTAGGCACCCAAAATGCCCAAAAGTGTTAAAAAAAATAAAAATAATAATAAAAAAAAAAAAAATAATAATAAATCCTAAGAAAAACAATAGGGCTTCGCACCTTTCGGTGCAGGCCATTCTGGCCTGCTCCTCGGTGCTCGGGCCCTAATAATAATCCGAGCAAAAACAATAGGGCTTCGCACCTTTCGGTGCAGGCCATTCTGGCCTGCTCCTCGGTGCTCGGGCCCTAATAATAATAACTCCTTGAAGAACAATAGGGTCCTCACACCCCGGTGTGCTCGGGCCCTAAAAATACATAACACTGAATATTGTGTTGTGCCTTTAAGTATTGTTTACCTTTATGTACCATAGACATTATGATATACTGTACAGATAACCATGTACATAAAACGTCTGTGTGGAGATCTCAGATATCCCCAAAGAGATCTTTTTTGTCAGATTTAGTTAACTTCTGGGTACAAATTTCCCCCTTAAAGGATAGTTCGGTACATACACACACACAGAGTCTACTGTATGTCTACCCAACAGATTTATAGCGCTGCCATCTCCTACTTCTGTCAAAACTGTCTCGCTCTTATATAATTAGTGCCCTAGAGGATGAAGGTTTAAGCTCCTCATCGGCTCCCATCAGACCTGTGATAGATCTTTTCCGCTCACAACTTCTGCCAGACTCATAACTGAATCACAGTGGGGGTTAATACAGCAAATGTAATACCTTTAATGAAATGCCCCGCATTCTCTTTGTTTCGCTGTGCATTGTAGTGGCTTGAACCCGGCGTGATATCTGCATTTGATTGCGCACCACTGCAGGATATGAAAGCGGTATTGTTAGGCATTCTGTTTAATATGGGCATGTTTTGTAGTATAGTTTTGTTGACCAATAAGAAACAAAAAAACATAGCCATGAACAAAACTGCACGATTCTGCAGAGAGAAAGAGAGAGAGAGACGGAATAAACAAAAAATTGATTTTAAACCAGATTCCCAATTCTTAATTTATTGCTCCATTGTGATTTATATGCTAGCTTAGTGGTAAAGCTAGTGGTAGAGATTTGAACCCAGGGAACACACATACTGAAAAAACGTATACCCCATAAGTCGTTTCGGATAAAAGCATCATGTAAATCAATATACTGTTCATTGGTTATTATGAGCAGAAACCTCATTTAGGCCACTAGGGGGCAGGATTTCAGCACTGTGGAAAGCCACAATATCTTGCTTGAAATGCATTTTTTAATAACTTTGAAATGTTATTTATTGGTATTTACATTAGTAGCAAATTGTTAATTAAATTCAAAGTGATGATATAAAGGAAAAGGTCTCCAGAATGCGAAAATTAGTGTTTTATGAATGTGACATCAAATATTATTAAAAAAGAAAGAATTTAGTAAATGTTGTATTAGCAAGACCTCATAAACCCTCATTTAAAAGTTTTAATAACAATATAGTCCTAAAGCATGTCCTTCATATTTATAAAAAAAGAAAAATATATAAAAAAATAACAATTACCAGCTTTTCATATTTATGGTGTCTAGATAGTGATAACTGTGGTATAACTGAAAGTATAAAAGAATAATTAAAAACATATTTCTTTCTGTTTTGTTAGCCCTATTATCATGTATTCCTTAATGTGGTGAGATTTGTGATAAAGAGCCTTTTTGGGGGTCTCTGGAGTGCCATTAATTCAACCTGAAGAGCATGTTTACATTCTTTTAGAAAATCCAGACACACAAACGCTAAAGCAAATTACCTCCGGTTCTTCCTGAACACACACCGCCTAATACGCAACCTTACACACGTACGATCCTCTGAGAATTGTCCTTCATTATCTGTCTGATATGATATCAAATTGGTTTGGCAGGGAAACGGGGGACCCATAGGACTACAACTGAGACACATTACACTTGTACATTGACAATGTAGTCATTCATTTACGCAAACAAATTTGAACAAATTTCCATTATACACAGGGACACGAACCTTTAAAGCTGTATCTGTCCTGAACGCAATGGCTTTCATACAAAGCTATTGATATTTTTCGTCCTCTTACAATCCGGTTCTCATAATTAGATTTAGAGCAAAAACAGTTTCGAATATAATCTAACATTATTTATTCAACTATCCTTATGTCTATTCCACATTCTCCGCCCTAGTACTACCATTATGTCTATCGACTCTTCTATTATTTTATTACCATTATTGCTTGTATCCAAACTGCATTGTCTATTAAAGTGTCTATCCTATTGTCTATTAGACTGTGCATGTGCCGATCCTACTTTGTCTGCTTGTCTCTTATACCTTCTGCTCCACTTTTGTCTGTCCTACACTAATGTCCTGTATCCCACGCGGTTCAGGTGAAAGAGGAGGAAGTCATTCAACTGAAGCAAGAGATCGCTGCGCTCACCAAGTTCAGAGAGGGGGTGCAGAGGAGACTCAGACAGATGGAGGAGCAGAAGACGGAGGTGGAGAAACAGAGAGACACACTCAAGAATCAGATCAGTGGACTGGAGAGAGGCGAGTGGGCACACATTCACACAAAAATGCAAAGTTTTAAGCGTTAGGGGGGTTACTTAAAATAATAAAATGATGAGATTACTTTTACTACGGTTTGTTTTGGAGGATTCATGATGATGTAATATTTTAGGTCATCAGGTTGCTGCTTGTTATCATTTTATTATATGAATTATGGTCCGCTTACATTTTTTTGTTGTTTAGTGTAAACTATTTGTAAACATTAGCTTGCATAAACTGCCAAATGAGTTGAAAATATGGCTCTGATTAAATTATGAGCCATTCTACCAAATCAGTGCCATTTGCATGTTTTAAATCATCACAATTGGAGCTTTTTGAACACTAAAACTAATAACACACATATGGGCAGTTTTCTGGACAGGGCTTATCCTAGTCCCAGACTAAAATGACATGTTTGAGCTGCTTTAACTCTTTCACCGCCAGCGTTTTTAAAAAAAGTTGCCAGTCAGCGCCAGTGTTTTTCATGATTTTCACCAAAGTTTAATGTCTTCCAGAAAATTTTCTTCTTTAAATATATAAACATACAATATACCAAATGAAAGAACAGACCCTCTGCTTTCAAACAAACAAAAAAAAAACGTTTCATCCTTCAGTGGTTCTTTTGTAATCAGATTTTGAATATGGGTAGGTTTCTGCAAAAACACCACATTTTGAGCAAAAAGCAGAGATAATTCCATTTTTGTGACGGACTTTTCATAGAGATCCCATTCAGAGCGATCTTTAAAACAGACACGGACATGCAGCCGCTTGCCATAGGGCAATACTTCTGGGTTTTAAAAGTTGCGGTATTGCGGAAAGACGGAAAATCTCGTCATTTGCGGGGAAGCGTTTTCTCTTAATTGACGAGATATCTCGTCAATGGCGGTGAAAGAGTTAATTTAAAAAAAAATTATATCTTAACATGTATCAGTGCCACTGTTTTGTCTCAAGATGCACACCAGTATTGTTTTTGTAAGGTTTGTTTGAAAAAAACTACTTAAATGTCCTTATGTAACTAAGGCCTAGTCCTGGATAAATCCAAACCCTGTTCATATTTTTTTATTCAAAAATATATTGGTTAATCTCAGGTAACTACTTTTTATTTTTTAACATAGCAGGACTTAAAATAACAAAATGAATAAATATAAAATAAATAGATAACATCACAGAAATAATATACGTAACAGTAAAGCTACAGTATTGTAAAATGTACAGAAAAGAAAATGAGAACATTAACTTTCGGTCTGATGATGTAACTTCCTGTTAAAAATTAGACTTTTTAAATACTTTTGAAATAACTTTTTGAAAGTTTTTCAGAGGGGGGAGTGTGTTGGAGTAAAAGGACTGGGTGAAAACCTTGGAACATGACTAAAATGTGTATTGTATCTAAATTATCATGATCTTTAACTATCAAAAATATCTACAGCAAAGATTGTACACTCTAAAAAAAAGATACAAGAAGGTTCAGAAGTTGTCACACTGAAAAAATTAATAAGTAAAATTTAATTAATTTTTCTTTTGCACGTTTTTGCATTCAGGTTTTCGAGTAAATTTTACACTTGTAATTATAACATACCAAATTATGATGAGCAAATAAGAAGAGACTGGTCTCAGTACAGGCATTAGCAAAGTTATTGCTCATTGAGTGAATTTACATCATAACTCACATCATGATTTTCATTGTGTCACCTACAGTCTATACACAAGCACCAGTCTTCTGAATGATGGTAACCAGAAAACTCAAAGAAGAAACAGAAACTCTTCTAAATCTCAAAGATAAATAAACATTAAACACTAACAAGTCTTTTTTTAGTTAAAAACACATAAAATAGCTTTTAAATTCTAATTTTACTCTCCAAATGCAGTCCCATGCAAAACATGCGGGGAACTACAAGTCGACTGCCTAGTTAGTAATTTTTACTAAAATAATTAGTTTCAACACAAAATTATTAAGTTAATTTACTTTTTACGAATTTAAGTGGATTTTACATGATAAAATTACATTGAATTTACTCAATAATGTGTTCATTTAGAATTACTTAAATTACTCACATATTTTGTGTTATTTTACTCAAATTTTGGGATGGTACCTTTTTTAAAAAGTACACTTTTAAACCTAAAAGATGCATATTGATACCTCAAAGGTACACATTCGTACCTTAGAGGTACATACTGGTTCCTCAAAGGTACATCGTCCCAGACAGTGACAACTTTATACACTGATACAATGCAACATTTTACAGTCTACAGCCCCATTCATTTTCACAACTGTAATTCTTAGTATGCAGTATTTCTGTGCATGTTTTCTTCTGAAATCTAATTAAAATTCAAATGGGTTAATTAATAGAAAACATTTGAAATAAAACTTTACTAAGTAGACCTAATGTTCAGAACCCAGAACTCTTTGCTGGTGGTCAACTTAATGAGCAAATACTGTATATGTCCACGTTTATTGTTCAATGGAAAGTACTTTTCAATTCATATAAAAATGAGGTTAGCCAATTATAGAAGAGGTCCACATAAGGTCTTTCATAATTATATTCAAAATGAATATGTCATCTAATTTTATTTTCTCATCTGAACTTTTTCTTCCACCTCATAGATTTTCTCTCCCATTGGCACATTGTGATATACAGTACCTCTCTTATCCTTTATTGCTTATTTGAATTCAGATTGAGGATCTCTTTATTTTGCATGTTTTTACACTTAATTCCTTAAACATCTGTTGCTCTGTATGTTTTATTCTGATAATCTGAAAAAAGCTATTGTCGATATGTTTTCTTAAAGAAACGATGCACCCAAAAAGAAAACCATTTACTCACTATTATATATTTTTAAAGCTCCGTGAATTCATTACTTTTTTGGAACGCAAAAAGAGAAATGGCATTTTCTCCATGTAATAACAATGCATGGGGACTCATAGTTAAATGACTGGTGCTACTGTATAAGCACCTATAAGACGAATGTCAACCATGAATGATCAACAGGCAGACATCTTATTCGATTTGCTAAAAAAGTGCAGGCTCCCCTAACTCTATTTTTTTGGTTGTTTACGTAGACTAGGGTTGTCACAGCGTGACGGGTGTGATGTCTGAGGACACATATTTCAGCGATATCTGTGATGTACTGAGGCCACTGTATGTGTGGCATTCAAAGAAATCACTTACATCGCCATTAATGCTTGCGGTGTGAATTTATTTGTCAATAAAACACTGATGCGTGACATCTAGTGGCCAATGTCAGACTAGTAAATTTATAACAAAACTTTTCACCATTACAAATATTTCCTCGCAGGCCCCAGAGGCTCGGGGTGTTCAGGAACTGTCATAAGGAAAATGAAAGCGAGGCAGTGTTAGACTCCAGGGTGATAAAATGACCTCAGTTTCATTCTGATTCATGTTCAGAGCCTAGACTGCTTATCTGCAGGGTTAAAGCAGTCACTTTATTAATGGTTTGTAAGGTGTTACAGGCGTGATTTAACTAAATAATAGAAAAGGCAAATGAAAAGGAAAACAATAAAAACTGAGAAATGAGTGGAACACAATAGATTTAAAAAGATCACCCAAAATGTTATTATTTTATTATTTAGTTATGTCCATTTACTTAAATTAAATGAAATAAAAGTGACAGGGAAGGTCTTTAGTAGGTTGCGAATGGATGGATGGACGGACGGACACAGTATATGGATGGATGATGGATGGACGGACAGACGGACACAGTATATGGATGGATGATGGATGGATGTAGGTAGATAGAATGATAAACAGAATGGTAGAATAATAGAACAATAGATAGATAGATGGATAGTGGGATAGATGGATAATGGATAGATAAATAGATGGATAGATAGACACAGTAGATGGATGAATGGATGGATGGACACAGTAAATGGATGGATGGACGTACTGTATGGACAGACAGGCATATAGATAGATAGATTAATATTTAGATTAATAGATTGATGGATGGATAGATGGATTTATTCATTTACTTACTTATTCATTTAGCTGATGCTTTTATCCAAAGCGACTAACAATTGCTATATAAGTCAGAGTTTGCACGCATCTGCAGCAACTAGGAGTTAAGTGTCTTGCTCAGGGACACAATGGTGTGTCACAGTGGATTCAAACCCAGGTCTTATGCACTGCGCCATCACCACCCAATAGACACAATAGATAGATGGATGGATGGATGGATGGATGGACAGACAGACGGACAGACAGACGGACAGATAGATGGATAGTGGGATAGTTGAATAAATAGATGAATAGATGGATAGATAAAAATAGATACAGTTGGATTGATGGATGGATGGATGGATAAATGGATGGATGGACACAGATGATGGATGGATGGATAGATGGAGGGACAGACAAATGGATGGACACAGTATAGAATGGATGGTTAATAGATGGACACAGTATATGGATGGATGATGGATGTATAGAGTAGATTAGATAGATAGATAGATAGATAGATAGATAGATAGATAGATAGATAGATAGATAGATAGATAGATAGATAGATAGATAGATAGATAGATAGATAGATAGATAGATAGATAGATAGATAGATGGTGGGATAGATGGATAATGAATAGGTAAATAGATGGTATATGGATGGATGATGGATGGATAGATAGAGTAGGTAGATAGATGGATAGATAGACACAATAGATGGATGGATGGACATATGGATGGATGGATGGACAGATAGATAGAAAGATGGATAGTGGGATAGATGAATAGATAGATGAATAGATGGATAGATAAAAATAGATAGATAGATAGATAGATGGATCGATGGATGGATGGATGATAGATGGATAAATGGATGGATGGATGGATGGATGGACAGATGGACAGACCTATGGATGGACACAGTATATGGATGGATGGTTGATGGATAGAAACAGTATATGGATGGATGATGGATGGATACAATAGGTAGATAGAATGATAGATAGAATGATAGAATAATAGAACAATAGAACAATAGATAGATATATGGATGGTGGGATAGATGAATAATGGATAGATAAATAGATAGATGAATGATGGGTAGATAGACATAGTAGATGGATGGACAGACAGACAGACAGACAGACAGACAGACAGACAGATAGTGAGACAGATAGATGGATAGTGGGATAGATGAATAGATAGATGAATAGATGGATAGATAAAAATAGATAGATGTTGGATGGATAAATTGATGGATGGATGGATGGATGGATGGATGGATGGATGGATGGATGGATAGATGGAAGGATGGAGGGACAGACAAATGGATGGACACAGTATAGGATGGATGGTCGATGGATGGACACAGTATATGGATGGATGATGGATGATAGATAGATAGATGGATGGATGGATGGATGGATGGATGGATGGATGGATGGATGGATGGATGGATGGATGGATGGATGGATGAATGGACACAATATATGGATGGATGATGGATGGATAGATAGAGTAGATAGATGGATAGATAGACACAATAGATGGATGGATGGACATATGGATGGACAGACAGACAGATAGATAGAAAGATTGATAATGGGATAGATGAATAGATAGATGAATAGATGGATAAATAAAAATAGAAAGATAGATGTAGATAAATGGATGGATAGACACAGTAGATGGATGGATGGACAGATGGACAGACGGATGGATGGATGGATGGATGGATGGACACAGTATATGGATGGATGGTTGATGGATAGAAACAGTGTATGGATGGATGATGGATGGATACAATAGGTAGATAGAATGATAGATAGAATAATAGAACAATAGAACAATAGATAGATATATGGATGGTGGGATAGATGAATAATGGATAGATAAATAGATAGATGAATGATGGATAGATAGACATAGTAGATGGATGGATGGACAGACAGACAGATAGTGAGACAGATAGATGGATAGTGGGATAGATGAATAGATAGATGAATAGATGGATAGATAAATTAATAGATGGATGGATGGATGGACACAGTAGATGGATGGATGAATAGATGGATGGACGGATAGATGGCCCAAGTAGGTAGATAGAACGATAGAAGATGGATAGATGGATAGATAGATAAATAAATAGATTGATAGATAGACACAGTAGATAGATGCACGGATGGATGGACACAGTAGATGGATAAATGGACACAGTAGATGGATAGACATAGTAAATGTATGGATGTATGGATGAATGGACAGACGGAGGGACAGACAGACAGATATATCAGAACGATCACATGGAGTTCAACTGGCATGAGGCTGAATAAACAAAGACCAATTTTTTTAGGTAAATTGTTTAATTAAATTGTTAAAGAAAATCTAGTGTAGTTGTTTTAACTTCTTGAAGTCCACATTTTAAGGCAGGGCTGTTTACCCTCTCTGCGATTCCCACCTGCAGTGCAGCGGCTTTGAAAGACATATGAGCTGAACCAGTTCTTTAATAGATTAAAACTCAGGTCCTTGTCTTCATCCATCTTCTGGTTCTACCCTTCAAACCTGCTAACCTCATCCTTCTTTTTCAATCCTCTTTGACCTCTCCCTAACACCAGCATGTAACACCAGTGTATTGGTTAAAGATATGGGCTAGTAACCCAAAGGTTGCAGGTTCAAACCCCACCGGTGATGAGAAGTAAACTGTCACTCTTGTGCCCTTGGGCAAGTTATGTCAGTCACCCCAGGAGGATTGTCTCTATAACTCTCAGTCAACTAAATGACGAGGCAGTTGCAAAATCTGTTTAGACTGTACTGCTGCATAACTTCAGTTTTACCTCCACACAGTACCAGACTGTTAAAGGTTACCCCAAGGCCGGTGTAGCAGAACACTGCCATCAGTTAGTCAATTATTGACTATTTGACCTGTCCGCCAGAGGACATCTGGCCACAAGTGTCTGAGGAGCCTGTGAGTCGCAGAAGAGCTTTACAAATCTCGCTCTGAGTGATGTTGAAGTGTATGTGCTTATGGTAAATAAGAATGCTAACAGGTAAATGTGGAAAAAAATATTTTCTATGTGGCTATTGAACCTGTAGTGCAGTGGTTCTCATCTAGTTTTGCTTCAGGTTGCAGATTACATCACATTTTCAAATGGTTAACTTTAAATGTCAAGATTATCCAGCATTTGAGCAATTCCTGCATTATGGATGTGACATTTGCAGTCAAAACATGATATAAATTCTCAGAGAATGTGTTTATTACCAATATATAATACTGAACCATCTATTTATATGTTCTATCAAATGCAGACATGGTTTTAATGTTTTAGTGTTCTTACCTTACCAATCTGTTAAATCCTGCTGAAGACTCGCTGGCAAAGTTGATTGATCAGCTTGGTCATTTGCATTTTCTGGATCAGAT